>NW_027495500.1:0-134731 GCF_021521415.1 Bidens hawaiensis
TTTTGGGTTCGTGTGATTTTAACTCCCAAAATCACATCCACAAAACCCATGTCCTTCATTTCAAATCTTGCTTTTAGCATGTTCTTTGTGGACGTTATGATTTTGTCATCACTTCCAACAATGAGCATATCATCTATGTATAGACACAAAATGACATATCCATCGGATGTGCCTTCACACGTATACAAATTTGTCACATTCATTGATTTTGAACTAGCATCAAGCATGACATGATCAAACTTTTGGTGCCATTGTTTAGGAGCTTGTTGCAATCCATACAAGGATTTCACAAGTTTACATACTTTCTTTTCTTGCCCAACGGCTATGAAGCCTTCGGGTTGTTCCATGTAAATCTCTTCCTCTAGATTTCCATTCAAGAAAGCCGTTTTTACATCCATTTGGTAAACTTCCAAGTTTCTAATGGCGGCAATGGCAAGCACCAACCTTATAGATGTTATTCGTGTAACAGGAGAATACGTATCAAAGTAATCTAAACCTTCTCGTTGTTTATATCCTTTGATCACCAACCTTGCCTTATACTTATCGATGGTGCCATCAGGTTTCATCTTATGCTTAAAGATCCATCGATATCCTAGTGGGTTACACCCTTGAGGAAGATCCACTAGTTCCCACGTATGATTTTGTAAGATAGAATCTATCTCACATTTGATGGCCTCCCTCCACTGAGGTCCTTCAGCGGAGTTCACCGCTTGTTGATACGTTTGAGGTTCCTCTTCTACCATGTAGGTAAGGAAATCAGGGCCAAGGATTTTTCAGTCCTTTGCCGTTTACTTTTTCTGATTTCAACCTCCTCTGTCTCAGATTGTTCCCGAGGTTCATCTCCAGTACTCTTGTTTTGAATACTTTCCTCAACCGGTCTAGAATAGCTCGGTTTTCCTTTATCCAAACATGGGAACATATATTTAAACCATGATTCATCCTTTGATTCTATTATAGTGACATTGTTTATTCCGGGATTTTTGGAATCATGCACAAGAAATCGATATGCACCACTGGGAAGGGTATATCCTATAAATACACAATCCATGGTTTTGGGTCCTATTAGTAGGCGTTTTGGTGGAGTCACCACTACCTTGGCTAGGCATCCCCCACACTCACAAGTATTTAGATGGTGGTTTAATTCTCGTCCATAACTCATATGGAGTTAGATCTTTCTTCTTATTCGGTATCATGTTTAAGACATAATTAGCCGATAAGATTGCTTCCCCCCACATGTCCGGGCTTACCCCAGAACTTATCATCGTGGCATTCATCATTTCTTTCAAGGTTCGGTTCTTACGTTCCGCTATGCCATTTGATTGAGGGGAGTAAGGAGGCGTGACTTCATGTATGATTCCTTCTTTTTTACACAAGTCAATAAAAGGTGAAACATATTCACCTCCTCGGTCACTCCTCACTCTTTTGATATTTTGATTTAGTTGATTCTCAACTTCGGCCTTAAATAAGATAAACTTATCAATAGCCTCGTCCTTACTCTTAAGTAAGTAAACATAGCAATACCTTGTACTATCTCATTAATGAACGTGATGAAGTGCTTGTTCCCACCACGAGTAGGAATTGCTTTTAGATTACACACATTGGTGTGAATCATCTCGAGGGTTCGGTAAATCGTTCAATCTTTTGAATGACGATCTCGTTTGTTTTGCTTCGACGCAAGTTTCACATTTATTATTTGAGTCGATATCGAATGTTGGTATGCAATTAAGTTTAATCAAACGCCGAATGGAATTAAAATTAACATGACGTAGTCTACCATGCCAAACATTAGAAGACTCAAGCATATAAGCAGAACTGGTAGCATTCTCATTCATTTTATTAAACATGGTTACATTCAACTTGAACATATATACCATTAAGGGCATAGCCCTTACCAACATACACACCATTTTTGGTCAACACGACCTTATCAGACTCAATCACCATTTTGAACCCAAACTTGTTTGACTGCCACCCCGACAAAGATTCTTACGAATTTCGGGAACATACAACACATTTGACAAAGTGAGTTCCTTTCCCGAAGTCATCTTCAAAACCACATTCCCCTCACCTTTGACTTCGGCCGTAACGGAGTTTCCCATAAACACCTTTTCTCCATTAGTCACCTCTTTGAAAGTGCTAAAGAGACTTTTGTCAAAGTACACATGACGGGTAGCTCCCGTATCGACCCACCAATCTTTGTTATTTTGCCCAACTAAGTTAACTTCGGTGACCATAATCGAGAGGTCCGTGACCACCGCAACAAGGTTCTCAACCTCACGAACCATGTTAACTTGTCGAGCATTTTCTTTCTTTGGAAGTTTGCATTCATTGGCCCTATGGCCTTGCTTTCCACAATTATAACAAGTTCCTTGGAACTTCTTTTTCTTCCTGTGACAACCGGTAAATTCCCAAACCCATAAGCTAAGTAATCAACCTAATAATTAGGTGATTGTAAATGATAAGCGCGTGCATTTGTTATGTGCGCCCTGCGCGAGCGCGCCATGTTAGTCAGCGCGTGCATTTGTTATGTGCGCCCTGCGCGAGCGCGCCATGTTAGTCAGCGCGTGCAGTTGTTATGTGCAACCTGCGCAAGCGCACCATGTTAAGAACCAGCGTGAGCATATGTTATATGCGCCATGCGTGAATGTTTTGGCTTTATGTTTTCATGTAACTTAACGTTATGTTGTCTATGGGTTGACCATCCCGCATGATGCTAAGGCGGGTGCATCCTACATCGTTTATGCGCATGCGGAAGGGAACTAACCTACCCGCATGGCGGGAACGTTGAGAGCTAGTTTGTCTGAAGCTCCAAGATGGAATTGACTTCAACATGACTGATCACTATGTTGAAATACCAAGACCACCTGAGAATCTACAAATGAAACTCAAATGTCCTTAACTGCGAGAAGGTTACGCACCTACCCGCAGCAAAGACATGTCCTATACGCAGAAAGCTATGCGCACCAAGTTATACGCGCAGAACACTTGGTCTATTCTCCAGTTAAGGAGATTACTCCCGCCCGAAAGGAAACAGTAGCGTGTTTCAGAGATTTTCCACTTTTTACTGTACACTGACAAAAGTACCTGAAAAAGCACACTGTAACATGAAAAGTCAACTGTCAGCCACCCTATTCTCACCAACCCCAGACTTGCATGTTCTGTCCAAATCAAATCAAAATCTTTTATCCACCACTCCACTCTTAAGTAAATAATAATAACTTCCATACTTTATCATCATTACATTTAGATATGAAAAGATTTCAATCCCCTAAAGCAAGGGATTGTGTTCCCTTGAGTTTGCCTATAAATTTGTAGCCTAAATTATCACCCAAAACACACTTCAAAGAACTACAAACTTGCACTAATCCTTTCCCAAGCATCCGTTGTTTCCAGCTCCGATCCTGTTACTAGGTAAGCCGAGAATATAACCTTGAGACCTACTATCCAACCCTTATATTCTCCTATTTCTTGATCTTAATATATATACTTGTTATTTAATCGTATTCTAGACCTTCGATTCCGAGGCCAACACCAAGAAAACCCGAATCTCGATTAATCCCTTAACAAGAACCACAGGTGAGTCTCACAGCCCCTATTTTCACTGTTTTCACTGTTTTTAAACTGCTTTCGGGGCGAGGGACACGTACTTAAATAATGTTTTATCATGGTATACTTACAAGCTATGCAAGCGATTATGTGTTTAAGTTATGTTTCATGATGAGCAATGCAAACGGTTATCTAAGGTTTTCAATGTATGTGCGCTAGAACTCGAGTAAGTGATCACTTTACCATTGGAACTCTAAGGGTAGGGACTGCTGGTTTGATCCGCCCACTCGTAGGGGTCGCACCTCTTTGCATGGACGAGTGCCTGGCATGGGGCAGTACTATGGGGTTGAGCCCGCTCGTAGGGGTCGCGCCTCTTTGCATGGACGAGCGCCTTGTTTTCCGGCACAACGTCTGCGCGTAAACCGCGGGACGGTATCCTTAGCTCGTAGGGGCAATGCCTCTTTGCATGGACGAGCACAGTTTCTCAGAATTGTTCGCGCGTAACCCGCGGGACAGTATCCTTAGCTCGTAGGGGCAATGCCTCTTTGCATAGACGAGCCTAGTTTTCCAGAAACGTCTGCGCGTAACTCGCGGGACGGTTTTACGTTATTTTAGCTCGTAGTGGCTGCGCCACTTACATAGACGAGCACCGTATCCAGAATTTGTTCACGCGTAACCCGCGGAACGATTTTATCAGAATATTGTCAGAATTATGTGTTAATACGATTTTACCAAGCAGATGCTAATGATGTTGCCAGAAATGTTTCAGAATGATTTTATCAAGTTACTAAAACTTGTGAACTCACTCAGTTTATACTGATTCAAATGTTTTTACGTGTCTTTCAGGAGATAACTAGGTAGCGCATGGAGTCACACTTAGAGCACCACACGCTGAACATCTAAAACAAGCTTTTTGGAAGATTTTGGTTTTATCCCCTCGATGCGCACGGTTACCCGCCGCGCAAGGGGATATGGCGAGGAAATCTTCAGTTTTATACTTGGATGTTTCTTTTTGTAATCTTTGAACAATGTAATGTGTTTGTACTAAACTTCTCATGCGCAATAAAAATCTTTGAATGTTTTGCAATGGCCCGTGCTTAATTATCAATCCCCACTCGTGCGCGCCCGGCTGTTTCCGCCGCTCAGGGCCGGGTGTGACAGATTGGTATCAGAGCACTGGTTATAGCGAACTAGGAAAAGAAGTTTTTAACCTAGACTATAACCTTTGGGGAATCGCATGAAATATTTTTCAAAGAATATTTTCAAAGGAATATTTTCAAAAGAAAAATCACACACGCACTTAGGAACACGGGTCACAGTGTCTAGAGATAAGAACATTATGTGCTCTGAGTACATGCGCTAAGTTTGTTATATTTTCTTTTTATGAAAAGAATGCCTCCAACCAGAGCCAAGGGAATTACCATGACACCCGAGGAGCTCGCAGAAATAATCGCGCAGGCGATTGCAACGCATGAGGCCAGCAAGGCCGAATCTAGTCAGGGTCGCCAAGAGAACGAGACCCCAGAACCCGAATCAGGAGCCTTGAACAAAGGATGCTCCTATAAAACATTCATGGCCTGTAGGCCTTGGCCGTTCAAAGGCACCGAAGGAGCCATTGGGCTCTACAATTGGATTGACAAGATGGAGACCGTTCTCTCCATCAGCGGATGTAGTGAAAACCAGAAGGTCCTTTACGCGACCTGCATGTTCCAAGAAGCAGCTTCGTCTTGGTGGAAGCTCCAAGTAAAGACTTTGGGGCGAGAAGTTGCTCTTCACAAGACCTGGGAAGAATTGAAAGAAATGATGATAAGAAAGTTCTGCTCTCGCGCAGAAATTCAGAGCTTGCAACAAGAATTCTGGAACCACACCATGGTAGGAACGGATATCGATGCCTACACCAATCGTTTCAACGAGCTTTGCCAGCTGGTGCCAGACATGGCAAACACAGAAGAAAAGAAAATCGAGAGGTACATCTTTGGGTTACCTCCTGTCGTTAGAGTCCCGCTCAACGCCGCCGCACCTCCGACCTTTGACGAGGCGGTTGCGCGAGCCATCACCCTTACAAGGGATACGGTTCGTGCGGGTATGTTGACCGCTCGCTTGAACGAGCAGCGAACCTCTGACTCCAAGAGGAAATGGAACTCCCACCGAGGGTCAGACTTCAAGCAGCCACCGCCCAAGAAGCAGGAAAGCACAAGGGTTTACGCGATTCAAGCCGCGGAACCATCAAGGAAAGGATACAGCGGGCCTCGCCCATGGTGCAGCAAATGCAAGTATCACCACGAAGGTGAATGCGCAAAAATCGAATGCGCCAAATGTGGCAGACCAGGACACAAGGCGATGAATTGTCGCATCAGAGAAGCTGGATCGAGCGACAGCTGCTACGCATGCGGGAAGCCTGGACACTTCAGTCGGGATTGCCCACAGAAAGGAAACCAAGCTCGCGGGAGAGCTTTTGTGATCGGCGCGGGTGAAGCAAAGGAAGAGCCGAATGTGGTAACCGGTACGTTTTTGCTTAACGGTCATTATGCATCTGTCTTATTTGATACTGGCGCTGACCTAAGTTTTATATCCCATGAGTTTAAAAACTCCCTGGGCTTAGCGACCAGTAGGCTAGACAAACCTTATACTATAGAACTAGCCAATGGTAGGCAGTTATGCGCGAATGAAAGGACTGAGCAATGTGTATTAGTCATGGGAGGTCATGAGTTCAATATAAACTTGTTGCCAATAGATTTGGGAAGTTTCGATATTGTGGTAGGTATGGATTGGTTGGTCGAGAATCTCGCGGAGATTGTTTGTCATGAGAAGCAGGTTCGGATTCCACTGTTGAACGGAGAAACTTTGATGATTCAAGGGGAAAGAAAGGGAGTTGCGACGAAACTGATTTCGTGCCTAAAGGCGCGCAAGTGCCTAAGGAAAGGGTACTACGCCTTCCTGGCGCATGTAATAGAGAAGGGAGATGAGCGAAGAATTGAAGACTTACCTGTAGTGCGCGAATTTCCAGAAGTTTTTCCTAAAGATCTGCCCGGATTGCCGCCACCGCGACAAATCGAGTTTCGAATTGATTTGGTCCCAGGAGCTGCGCCAGTAGCCCGAGCGCCTTATCGATTAGCTCCATCTGAGATGCAAGAGCTATCCAATCAGTTACAGGAACTTTTGGATAAGGGTTTCATACGCCCAAGCTTTTCACCTTGGGGAGCTCCAGTACTGTTTGTTAAGAAGAAGGATGGTTCGTTCCGGATGTGTATTGACTACAGGGAGCTGAATAAGCTGACAGTCAAAAATCGGTACCCCTTACCGAGGATTGACGACTTATTTGACCAGTTGCAGGGATCCAGTTATTATTCGAAGATAGATCTACGGTCAGGATACCACCAACTTAGGGTCCATGAGGAAGACGCGCCAAAGACAGCCTTCCGAACCAGATATGGCCATTATGAGTTCTTAGTGATGCCTTTCGGGCTAACTAATGCGCCGGCTATATTCATGGATCTGATGAACCGTGTGTGCAAACCATACTTGGACAAGTTTGTGATTGTGTTTATAGATGATATTCTAATTTACTCTCGAACCAAGGCCGAGCATGAGCAACACTTGAGGTTGATTTTGGAATTGTTAAGGAAAGAAAGGTTGTATGCAAAGTTTTCTAAATGTGAGTTTTGGCTTAGAGAGGTTCACTTTCTCGGTCACGTTGTAAACGAGAAAGGAATACACGTCGATCCTTCTAAGGTTAAAGCCATCGAAAACTGGGAAGCGCCAAAAACCCCAACTGAGGTGAGGCAATTCCTTGGACTAGCTGGCTACTATCGACGCTTCATTGAGAACTTCTCCAAGTTAGCTCTACCTCTGACCGCGCTAACTCAGAAAGACAAGGTGTTTATTTGGGGCGAGAATCAGGAAGCGGCATTTCAAATGTTGAAACAGAAGTTATGTAGTGCGCCAATTTTATCTTTACCAGAGGGGACGGATGACATCGTCGTTTACTGCGACGCTTCACACCAGGGACTCGGATGTGTCCTTATGCAGCGAGACAAAGTTATAGCGTATGCCTCGCGCCAACTCAAGACCAATGAAAAGAACTACACAACGCATGATTTAGAACTTGGAGCGGTTGTCTTCGCGCTAAAGATTTGGCGCCATTACCTCTACGGTACGAAATGTGTAATCTTTACGGATCATAAGAGCCTCCAACATATATTCAATCAGAAGGATTTAAACATGAGGCAACGAAGATGGGTTGAATTGTTGAATGATTATGATTGCGAGATCAAGTATCATCCGGGGAAAGCGAATGTGGTAGCAGACGCGCTAAGCAGAAAGGAGCGAATAAAAACACTACGGGTCAAGGCCCTAAAGCTAACAATTCACGCAGAGCTCTCTACGCGCATCCGAGACGCTCAGCAAGAAGCCTTGAAACCAGAGTTTGTTAAAACTGAATCCCTTGGGGGTATGATTAAGAATTTGGAACTTAAAGGGAACACTCGATATTTTGCCAACCGCATATGGGTCCCTCTCAAGGGAGGACTGCGCGAGCAGGTATTAAACGAAGCTCACAAGACGCGGTATTCCGTACATCCTGGCGCAGACAAGATGTACCAAGATGTTAAAATGTTGTATTGGTGGCCCAATCTTAAAGGCGCCATCGCGACACATGTCAGTAAGTGCCTGACGTGTTCAAAGGTAAAGGCTGAATACCAGAAGCCGTCGGGGTTACTTCAACAGCCAGAAATTCCCATGTGGAAGTGGGAACAAATCTCCATGGATTTCATCACCAAACTACCAAGGACACCTGGGGGTTACGACACGATATGGGTTATTGTAGATCGGCTAACTAAGTCAGCGCACTTCCTGCCGATTAAAGAAACTGATAAAATGGAAAAGTTAGCCCGACTATATATTCGAGAAGTAGTTTCAAAACATGGAGTCCCAGTGTCCATCATTTCTGATAGAGATAGTCGGTTCACCTCAAGGTTTTGGAGATCATTACAAGAGGGGTTAGGTACTCGACTGGACATGAGTACGGCTTATCACCCCCAAACGGATGGACAAAGCGAACGAACGATCTAGACATTGGAAGATATGCTGCGCGCGTGCGCGATCGATTTTGGAGGTAGTTGGGATACCCACCTTCCGTTGGTTGAATTTTCTTACAATAACAGTTATCACACAAGCCTCAAGGCAGCGCCGTTTGAAGCGTTATATGGGCGCAAGTGTAGATCCCCACTGTGTTGGGCTGAAGTGGGCGACAAGCAAATGACTGGTCCAGAAGTGATCCAAGAAACAACAGACAAGATTTTTCAGATAAGGGATCGCCTTAAGGCAGCACGCGACAGACAGAAAAGTTATGCTGATATGAGAAGGAAACCGTTGGAGTTTCAAGTAGGGGATAAAGTACTTTTGAAAGTCTCTCCATGGAAGGGAGTCCCCCGTTTCGGTAAGCGAGGAAAGCTAAATCCGCGCTACATTGGACCATTTGAGATCCTGGAGAGGATCGGTCCAGTTGCTTATAAACTCCGTCTACCCGCCGAACTCAGTGGAGTTCATGATACGTTTCATGTATCCAACCTCAAGAAGTGTTTATCTGACGAAACGTTGATTTTACCGTTGGAAGAAATTCATATTGACAAACAGCTGCACTTCGTAGAAGAACCCATAGCAGTAACCGATTGGAAAGAACAAAAGTTACGCAGGAGCAAAATCAAGTTAGTAAAGGTTCAATGGAACTCGAGGCGTGGGCCTGAATTCACTTGGGAAAGAGAAGACCAGATGCGCACAAAATACCCACACCTCTTTCAGAACATGGCTTCTGCCAGCAACGTCTCCTAAATTTCGGGACGAAATTCGTTTAACGAGGGGAGAATGTGACAACCGGTAAATTCCCAAACCCATAAGCTAAGTAATCAACCTAATAATTAGGTGATTGTAAATGATAAGCGCGTGCATTTGTTATGTGCGCCCTGCGCGAGCGCGCCATGTTAGTCAGCGCGTGCATTTGTTATGTGCGCCCTGCGCGAGCGCGCCATGTTAGTCAGCGCGTGCAGTTGTTATGTGCAACCTGCGCAAGCGCACCATGTTAAGAACCAGCGTGAGCATATGTTATATGCGCCATGCGTGAATGTTTTGGCTTTATGTTTTCATGTAACTTAACGTTATGTTGTCTATGGGTTGACCATCCCGCATGATGCTAAGGCGGGTGCATCCTACATCGTTTATGCGCATGCGGAAGGGAACTAACCTACCCGCATGGCGGGAACGTTGAGAGCTAGTTTGTCTGAAGCTCCAAGATGGAATTGACTTCAACATGACTGATCACTATGTTGAAATACCAAGACCACCTGGAGAATCTACAAATGAAACTCAAATGTCCTTAACTGCGAGAAGGTTACGCACCTACCCGCAGCAAAGACATGTCCTATACGCAGAAAGCTATGCGCACCAAGTTATACGCGCAGAACACTTGGTCTATTCTCCAGTTAAGGAGATTACTCCCGCCCGAAAGGAAACAGTAGCGTGTTTCAGAGATTTTCCACTTTTTACTGTACACTGACAAAAGTACCTGAAAAAGCACACTGTAACATGAAAAGTCAACTGTCAGCCACCCTATTCTCACCAACCCCAGACCTGCATGTTCTGTCCAAATCAAATCAAAATCTTTTATCCACCACTCCACTCTTAAGTAAATAATAATAACTTCCATACTTTATCATCATTACATTTAGATATGAAAAGATTTCAATCCCCTAAAGCAAGGGATTGTGTTCCCTTGAGTTTGCCTATAAATTTGTAGCCTAAATTATCACCCAAAACACACTTCAAAGAACTACAAACTTGCACTAATCCTTTCCCAAGCATCCGTTGTTTCCAGCTCCGATCCTGTTACTAGGTAAGCCGAGAATATAACCTTGAGACCTACTATCCAACCCTTATATTCTCCTATTTCTTGATCTTAATATATATACTTGTTATTTAATCGTATTCTAGACCTTCGATTCCGAGGCCAACACCAAGAAAACCCGAATCTCGATTAATCCCTTAACAAGAACCACAGGTGAGTCTCACAGCCCCTATTTTCACTGTTTTCACTGTTTTTAAACTGCTTTCGGGGCGAGGGACACGTACTTAAATAATGTTTTATCATGGTATACTTACAAGCTATGCAAGCGATTATGTGTTTAAGTTATGTTTCATGATGAGCAATGCAAATGGTTATCTAAGGTTTTCAATGTATGTGCGCTAGAACTCGAGTAAGTGATCACTTTACCATTGGAACTCTAAGGGTAGGGACTGCTGGTTTGATCCGCCCACTCGTAGGGGTCGCACCTCTTTGCATGGACGAGTGCCTGGCATGGGGCAGTACTATGGGGTTGAGCCCGCTCGTAGGGGTCGCGCCTCTTTGCATGGACGAGCGCCTTGTTTTCCGGCACAACGTCTGCGCGTAAACCGCGGGACGGTATCCTTAGCTCGTAGGGGCAATGCCTCTTTGCATGGACGAGCACAGTTTCTCAGAATTGTTCGCGCGTAACCCGCGGGACAGTATCCTTAGCTCGTAGGGGCAATGCCTCTTTGCATAGACGAGCCTAGTTTTCCAGAAACGTCTGCGCGTAACTCGCGGGACGGTTTTACGTTATTTTAGCTCGTAGTGGCTGCGCCACTTACATAGACGAGCACCGTATCCAGAATTTGTTCACGCGTAACCCGCGGAACGATTTTTATCAGAATATTGTCAGAATTATGTGTTAATACGATTTTACCAAGCAGATGCTAATGATGTTGCCAGAAATGTTTCAGAATGATTTTATCAAGTTACTAAAACTTGTGAACTCACTCAGTTTATACTGATTCAAATGTTTTTACGTGTCTTTCAGGAGATAATTAGGTAGCGCATGGAGTCACACTTAGAGCACCACACGCTGAACATCTAAAACAAGCTTTTTGGAAGATTTTGGTTTTATCCCCTCGATGCGCACGGTTACCCGCCGCGCAAGGGGATATGGCGAGGAAATCTTCAGTTTTATACTTGGATGTTTCTTTTTGTAATCTTTGAACAATGTAATGTGTTTGTACTAAACTTCTCATGCGCAATAAAAATCTTTGAATGTTTTGCAATGGCCCGTGCTTAATTATCAATCCCCACTCGTGCGCGCCCGGCTGTTTCCGCCGCTCAGGGCCGGGTGTGACACTTCCCAACTCCCCCCTTAGGACCAAGGTTAAAGCCTTTCCCATGATTTTTCTTTCCACCATTTTTTCCCTTTGAAGATTGGCCATGTTCAACAACATTGGCCTTTGTTGTTCCGGGACCATCAATTCTTTTAGTGCAATTTTATTATCTTCTTCAATACAAAGACGAACAACAAAATCTTCAATGGTCATCTCCTTTCGCTTATGCTTGAGATAGTTCTTGAAATCGACCCAACTTGGTGGTAGCTTTTCAATAATACAAGCAACTTGGAATGTCTCACTAAGCGACATCCCTTCCGCATGAATATCATGAAGAATAACTTGCAAATCTTGGACTTGACTCATAACAGTTTTTGAGTCTATCATTTTAAAGTCCAAGAACTTAGCCACCACGAATTCTTAGTACCGGCATCTTCGGTTTTGTATTTGCGGTCCAACGACTCCCATAATTCTTTGGCAGTCTTGGCCTTACAATACACGTTATAAAGTGCATCAACCATGCCATTCAAGACATAGTTCTGGCACAAGAAATCCGAATGATTCCAAGCGTGAACCGCGCTCACCGACAGCGCATCCGTTGCCCCTTCATCAACTTGGGGAACGATTTCAGTCAAGAACCTCGCAAGGTTCAAAGTGGTCAAATAAAAGAGCATCTTTTGTTGCCACTGTTTGAAATTAACACCGGTGAACTTTTCCGGTTTCTCAGCATGAGATGTGACTGCAACAAGCAACGGAGCAACCAAACCGGTTGTGACAGCAACAGCGGTAGTTACGATGGCAGAAACGGCAGTATCATGGCTTGGGATTCCATTCTGAAAACAAAAAATACAAGAATAATAATAAGTAATCTGTTTAAGTTTGTTGGAAATCTTGTATAATAGAATCCGAAAATAAGAAAAGAAATAATCAATATTGAGGTATAACTATTATTTTTAAGTGTTGAAAAACTTAGATAACAAGAGATTAGTATAAATATTGTTATCAGGAATAACTTGAACAATGAAAATATTTTCAATAATTTATATCTATATAAGGAAATTGACAATATTCTGTTTATCAAAAGGGAAATTCCGTTGCAGCGGGAACACAATGTGGATGCGGCCGATATGAATTCGGTTTACAGTGCGCGCGCGAGGGGGGGGTGATGCAATGAATTCAGTCAGTAACTATTCAGGGTGTTATGGCGGGGGCGTGACTGGCATTTGATGGTGCTTGATTAGACTCATGAGCTGTGTAACTAAACAAATGATTCATATAGATGAATAAGAAACGAAAGTATTAGATTGTATCTTACGAGTTAACTATAAACAAGACATAACTCTATGACATTATAAAACATGTGAGTTGGATAAGGTGTCGCAACTGATGTTAGATTAAATTTGGTTATGCACTATCCGGCAAGCCATTGTTGGTTTTAAACATTTTATTCCATCCATCCAAAAATAGACATAATACTTTAATTGTATGGGAAAGAACTGGGATTTGATCATTCCGGGTTAGTTCGTTACGTTAGCATGCGATACAGCGGCGGTAACAAAATCTTTAATCGTAATTGCACAAATACATAACGAAATCAAGTAACAACCCTTTGAATGATCCATAAAGATATTAACTTAAATAACGTGGACCACTCAAGTCATTCATTACAGTTAAATAATATATATAATTTATAACATAATTTAATGTACTACACACATGACACCAATGCATTCATCTTATTCTATACAAGAAAGTTACATTTTGAATTTTATCCAATAGAATATGATTTTTGTTCTCAAAAAGATGAGTCTAGTACTGCGGTACACACTTGCTTCTCATAGTACACCGACCCAAAGTATCATCAGGACTTGTAAATGAAAAGCAAAGAACCAGTTGACAAACTTTAGTGTTCCTCAGCTTATAATAAGACTTAATTAGAGGGTTGTTTTAATGGGTCAAATGTCACCTAACCCTATAAACATGCCATTACCTCAAGTTAAAGTATGCATTATGCTATCAACAGAGAGTATATATGAGTTTAATAATGGTTAATCAAACTAACTTGTGTTATCAATTGTTCGTTCAGATTGATAAATCTCATGATTGTTTCCCCTAAAAAAATTTTTATTGTTATAAGGTCACCGAGGCACTGATTATTGTACCCTCACTTCTATTTGAAACTCCTAACCTACAAACATCAAGTATGTGCAATTGTCAGTATAAGAAAAAACAAGCTTTAAGTGGAGTTGCAATGGCGAACCTCATATTATTGTGGCGGCTATGAATACTAATTAAAAAAGATGCGAGTTGTTTCTTGCTGCATAAACAGTAAATTACTTTAAAGGAAAATTCACTGGCAGTTGTCATAATTTACAAAATTAAACAAATTCAATCAAAATCAAAGATCAAATTTCAAGAATTAGTAAAGAATCAAAGGATGAACCTAGCAAGCACTATCTAACAGCGAATTACGAGAGCTCGAGCTCGCCTTGTTTCAAGCTCTATTTCTAAAGCTCAGGCCCAGCTCACTCAAAATTAAACCCCTCATTCAAAATTAAACATGATAGGAGCTTTATAAATAAAAATATACAAACAAATATAAAACAATCCTAGCTAATCTATAAAAATTAACACAAAATTGAAGAGCTAAACTACCTGAGCAGCTTTGTAAAATCTCAAAGTAGCCTCTGCCGCCTTCTTACGCTCGTCTCCTATTTTGAACTCCATTAAATATCGATTTACATTATAAGCTATAAGCATGACTCCCTAATTTAGTAAATGGAGTCAAAGAAAATAGAATCAGAAGTACTTCTAGGTGGGTAACGTGCCAACCGCCAAACCCTACAAGAAAAATTAGACAAATTGATAAACCCCGCCACTAGGAAAAATTAGACAAATTGAGGATAATGTCGAGCTTGTAAATTTCAAAATTCAAAAAGTCATAATATGGAGCCAATTGTCCCGTGAATCTTACTTGTTTGGAAGCATACAAGTTTGACTATACATTTGTAACAAGGATGCTAGTTCACCTCATTTAGATCCTAACTCATATTATCAACAGATTAATCAAAAGTAACACCAAAAAATAAATATGATGTCATAAATATTTAACAAAATCTCTAGAAATTGAAAAAACCTAGATAATTCATAGCAGTCTTTGATTATACAACAAACCCTTATTCTCATGCCATTGAGCTACTAACCTCGTCCTTCATTTGCTTTTCATTTTGTACTTGTTGACCCATAAATGAGAAATAAATTCTTAGCCATATGTTTGGCCATAACACATCTCATGAGGAAATGATACGTTATAATATACATAAATAGTTAAATGACAAGATTATAACTTCATTTACCAAGGCTTTTCTTTTCATCCACATTGAAATATGATTTCAAGGAACTCGAAATTATCCGAATTCACAATAAGAAAATTCATATCTTGAGAACTCCAACTGTCCCATGACTTCCCTGAAGTTGAACTCTTGTTAACGTCCATAATCAAGTTTTTGATGTAAAATCCCTTAAACTAAGTCACCATTTAAGTTGAAGTCTATTCAATCAACCTTAATTACATCATGTTTAAGCTTCAAAAAAAATTAAAACTATTATAACAACTCTTATAAACTTCAAAGCAATCTCTTGTCGTTTGAAATGAGTTAAGCTTTGTACAACTAAAAAACGAACAAGTCCCAAACAAATTTGTAAATTTCACCAATTAAGCATTTCATCAAACACTTGGTGTGCATGTGAATTCTACTAACTTGATATTAGTTATCCCTTAAACTAAGTCACCATTTAAGAAAATACATAATAACTCTGCATGGACAAATAAATTTATAACACCTATTTGTACATTTATTTTAACTAATTAGTTTAAAATAAAAACTTTTCAATTCTCAACATGGCTTATTGGAACTCAAATTCCTGAATTTTTTACATCCAAAACTTGTTGATTTAGGTTTCTTAGATTCAAGAAATAATTAAGAAACCGAACTTGAGTAATGAGCATTAGAGATTTTCAAGGCTCTTTAAATTGCACGGGTTTTCTATTACACCCAAACTGCACGGGTATTAAGTAGGTCTCTGGAAGTATAAAGACGATGGGAGAATGAACTCAAGGTTAAAAGAAAACCAAAAAAACAAAGTTTTGACACGATTTTATTACATCCAAACTGTGAGTGAATCCTTTAATCAAACACAACTTGAACCTAAATCAAGTTCTAATCAGAAATGACAACCAAATCATAATCTTGGCCAATCAGAGATGATAACTACATCGAACATGAATCTAACCTAGATCAAACTTGATATGATGAGAACATCTGAACATACCTATTTGTAAGTTTAATTCCACACTATAACAACTATAGAGGTAGGGTACTGAAAAGACCCAAATACCCTTAAGTAATACCCGCGGGTCAAATAAGAACCCATCACAAGCCACCCGCGAGGCATATGAATCATCCGCATAATCATTTGAGGAAGAAACAACCTCATAGCACATGCGGAAGCATCCGGGCACCCTCAAGGGTCATCCGCAAAAAGGAATATCCTTCTGCGTAAATGACCACGAGGTAAGGCCCCGGGACAGCTGTCAGTAACTAATTACCTTCTAGAAGATTTACCAAGATGCTTTCTTGAGCAATACGTGACCCTTTAACCAATCTGTAAAAGGCACCTAGCGAGGCCGTTATAACCGTGCACATGGCCAGTGATACCTATACCTGTTTGGCCTATAACAGAGGGACGCGTGTCCAGGTGGTTATACATGCACATGCAACGTATAAACCGAACCTATCAAAAGAGGACACGTGTCCAGGTGGTTACGAGAGCATCTTCTGATGAGGACAGCTGGCCCAATCACCTTCCCACACCCTTCGGCTATAAATACCCTCTCAATCATCATGAGGTATTCATTCACTCCCACTATACTCTCTTAATTTACCTAAGTGCTTACCTTCTACAGAACAGTACTTATTCTCACGCCGGAGGGTGGTTACGGGAAGACCCCCCTCTTGCCCTTCCCGTAACGAGCTCACGGTGTTTGTTTTGCAGGACTTCGTCGCTGGACTTTAGGCAATTGGGTTCATATCATGTTGGCAGTTAACCGTATCCTACCCTGTTGATTCACCGGATCCAGGACCCATTAGTAGGGAGTGGATATGTGTTTCTTCATTGGCGCCATCCGTGCTTTGTTAGAACAGCAATTCATTTTTTTTTCGAGTTACGAAATGAGCCAAATTCCTAAAGGGCCGACGGGGACCCTCGAACAAAATCCACGGGTTACTAACTTAGAAACGCGTGAAGGAGCAACGTCGTTGTTTGCTCAGAACCTCACTCCTGGTGAGCAGGATGATGTTGTGACACCCGGAGGTTTTTACCTTGGGCGGTTCATTAACTCGAAGACATTTCACCCCACTGGCAGATGATATTCCAATGGGTACTAGAAATGTCATAACACCAACTGGTCCTACTCCTAACGATTTAGGAGGAGTCACAGCTCCGAGAGGTTCCAATTTAGGAGATCTTGGGCGAATTATGAGAGATAATCGCCGAACTCATTCAGAATTGGACCTTGAAGAAAACTCCGGTGATTCAGTCCCGGTGAGAACTCATGCGGGAAGCTACAGATCTGAGGGACTCTTGTTCCCGGATGAATGGTTCCGTGTCCAACAAGAAAATTTGGCCACTGAATACGAGCGAAGGGTACGGAATGAACCCTTTCATGCTCGTACTCTGTATGACGACCCTCCTAGGAGATCTACTTCTCCTCCGATAAAGGGTAGCCATATTCAGTACAGTCAACAAAGGGAACCGAATTTAAGTGAAGTACGTAGGTTGCGCCCCCATCCTCGTATTAATATGCGCTTACCATCCTACGAGGAAGAGTCGGACGGTCACGATTCAGCATACTGCCCTGAAGACAGTTTTTACAGCGGGGACAGTCGGCACCCGTCTTATGGAGGGGTTAGCCGTCCGCGCCCACTTGTTCGCAATGCGGAGTACTATAACAACACAGAGCACGATTTCTCAAAACCATACCGTCCAGAATCATTCGCAGAAAAATCAAAGTTCATTTCGGCCATCGCGACGGCCCCATTCCCAATAAACGCAAAAATCCCAACAACTGTTAGGACATATAACGGGATGACGGATCCCAGTGATCACCTACTGAGGTTCGAAGCAGTTGGAGGAGTCAGTGGTTGGACTCTTCTATACTGGTGTCACATGTTCGCATTGACATTTACTGGAGCTGCACGAGAATGGTTTGAAAAATTACCATGCGGACACATTAAGAGCTGGAAAGACTTTGTATCAAAGTTTTCCCAGCACTTCAGTCAGCAAATGAAGCACACTCGTGACCCGTCTGAGATACTCGACGTAGTAAGGCGAAATAATGAATCTATTGAGGATTTCATTACTCGTTTCAGCAATGAGAGACTCAATATCGAAGGGGTCAGTGAGGACATGTTGAGGGGAGCATTCCGGAAGAACGTAAATAGTGATGCTTTGATCCGTACTCTAACGGGAAGAGACAGAATGCCCTAATCTTGGGACGAAATCATGACGTCAGCTAAACTATTTGCGTGAACCGAGAAAACCTTGGGATCCGGCAGTCAGAAACAATTACCAAAAATCGAGTTCCAAACTCTAAGACCAAACTAACAAGCCAAGGGGCCAATTTGGTCAAGACTGCAACCGAATAAAGAAGCACCAAAGCAATTTGATGCGAGATCCTTGATTGGTAACAAACACAAGCAGGGTTTCTCAGCTCGGTCTCCCAAAAGCTGGACTCCTTTGTCCAAATCTCCCGCAGAAATTCTCACCACGGAGAATTTAACTTTCCGCAAGCCACAACCAATACCGAGGAAGTCATTCCTCGACAAAAACAAACACTGCTCATACCATGACGACATTGGACACAACACAAATGAGTGTGTGGCCCTAAAAAATGAAATCGAAGCAGCAGTAAAAAATGGAAAGCTAGAACACTTGGTCAAAGGTGCAAAGGCAGGGGCTGGCAAACCTCCCTCAAGGGATAGCCAGGGCCTGGCCAAAAAACAAGTAAAAGATCTAAACGTCCACATGATCCAAGGTGGAAAATGGTTTGGCGGAAAGAGGAAAGAATTTTCTAATGAAGAATGGAAAAACAAGCCGGTTATTTTTCCGCGAATTAAAGGTGGTCCAAGCAGCAAGAATCCTTTGATAATCACTGCTCTGTTTGGACATTATCGGTCGCAGTATGTGTTCTTTGACACTGGCAGTACATCTGACATTATGTATGAGCAGTGCTTCGAACAACTCGAGGAAGAAGATAAAGAAAGGTTAAGACCGATCCATGCACCCATTTCTGGGTTTGGTGGAGAAATAATGCACCCGCGGGGTGTGATTGCATTTCCAATCACACTCAATGATGGGATCCATTCAAGAACAGAAGAGGTTGAATTTTTAGTTTTACCCCTCCAAGCATGTTATTATTCTCGGACGAGAGGCGATTGGTGATTTCAAAGCCCATCCGTCCACTGCTCACGGTGCAGTGGTGGTTCCAACTCGCACCGGTGTAGCAATAATCCATGTGAATCGTCATTGCTTCACAACCGAGAGCTCGAAGCTGAGTAAAGTTCCAAGGCAAAATCAGAGAACCGAACTTGAAAAATGGGTTCTCAACAAGAAATTTCCCGATCAAACTGTGATAATTGGTCCGGCTATCTCTGAAATCGTCCAAATTTTTTTGAAACAACTATTGACGAAGAATATCGATATTTTCGCATGGCAGCCCGCGGACATGGCTGGTGTCCCGCGGAGCATTTCGGAGTACAAGTTGAAGGTGAATCCATTAATCACCCCAATTGTGCAAAAGAAGCGAAAGATGGGTCCGGAACAAACGAAAGCCATGAACGAGCAGGTACAAGACCTCCTTCATGCCGGAATCATTCGGGAAATTAAATACCAAACATGGGTGGCTAACCCGGTAATTGTCCCAAAAAGCAATGAAACGTGGAGGATGTGCATAGATTACAAAGATCTAAATAAAGCATGCCCGAAAGATTGTTACCCACTTCCAGAGATCGAATTAAAAGTTGATAATGTGGCCCCATTCAAATTCAAATGTTTCCTCGATGCCTATAAGGGTTATCACCAGATTCATATGGCAGCTGGTGATGAAGACAAGACAGCATTCCGCACAGATCAAGGAACGTTCTGCTACAGAATGATGCCTTTCGGGTTGAAGAATGCGGGGGGCACATACCAACGATTGATGGATTAGACTTTCAAAAGTCAGATAAGTCGAAATCTCGAGGTCTACATGGATGATTTAGTGATAAAAAGCACCGAGAAGACCAAATGTTGAGGGACATAGAAGAAACTTTCGAAACTTTGAGAAGCATCAATATGAAACTCAATCCTGCAAAGTGCTCTTTCGGAATGGAGGAAGGAAAGTTCCACGGGGTAATTGTGACAGGCACGGGTTTTAAAGCCAATCTGGACAAAATACAAGCAGTATCCCGCATGCTGTCACCCGCATCCCTCAAAGAAGTTCAAACACTTAACGGTAGATTGGTAGCATTAAACAGGTTCCTGGAAAACCACGCTATCTTACCCGTTCATTTCAACATTTAGAAATTGCCTCAAAAAGGAACAATTCATATGGACTCCGGAAGACGAGCAAGCATTCCAAGAAGTCAAGAAATGTTTAATGGGGTTACCTACGTTAAGTTCTCCTCACGCAGGTGAACCATTGACACTGTATTTGTCGGCGTCTGACATTGCCGTAGGGGCTGTTTTACTGACAGATATGAAGAACGTTCAAATTCCGATATATTACGTTAGTAGAACATTGTCAGACCCGGAAACAAGATACTCGATGTTAGAAAATTTGGTTTTGGCATTAGTATACGCAGATATTTTCAGGGTCATCCCATCAATGTCTTAACCGGATATAAACTCAAGAACGTGTTGAGTAAGCCTGAATTGTCCGGGCGACTGGCAAAGTGGGCCATCGAATTGGGTGAACACTCGATCGAGTATAAACCAAGACCGGCAATCAAAGGGCAAGTGCTGGCGGACTTCGTCACAGAAGTCCCACAGCACAAAGAGCAAGAATGTTTAATCGAACAGCAACCCCAAACACCTCCGGAACAAGGGCAAGTTTGGTCACTGTTCACGGACGAAGCTTCAAGCAGTGAAGGATCAGGTGCAGGCTTAAGGCTAGTTAACCCGGAAGGGCATGAATTTACATACGCCATCAAGTTGGACTTTAAAAGTACCAACAATGAGGCAGAATATGAAGCCTTCCTGGCAGGCCTGCGGATAGCGAAAAAGCTTAGGTTGAAACACTTGGAAGCACGGGTGGATTCCATGCTAATAGCGGGACAGATAAATGGAACATACGAAGCCAAAAATGATGTCATGGCTTCTTATTTGTCTCAAGCAAAGTTCTTTATTCGTCAGTTCGCCTCTTTCAATGTTATTCACATTAAGAGGAGTGATAACAAATCGGCGGACGCTCTTAGCAAGCTAGCTTCAACGAATTTTGAGCATTTTGCCAAGGATATTCGTGTAGAAGTCCTAGATCATCCATCCGTCTCACAAAATCAAGTCCTGGTAATTCAAACCAGTGTTGAATCTTGGATGACACCCATCAAAGCTTACTTATCTTCCGGAGTACTTCCAGCAGGAAAGGCTGAAGCTCGAAAGATCAAGCACAAAGCTTTGAATTATCAGTTGACCGATGGCATTTTATACCGGAGATCATTCCTTGGCCCGCTGTTACGTTGTGTTGACGCGGAAGATGCAAACTACTTAATTCGAGAAATCCACGAAGGCATCTGCGGGTCACACGCGGGACCAAGAATGACAGTCGCAAAATTATGAACGCAGGGCGCTATTGGCCCGGCATGCATTTGGACACTGTGCAAGAAATCAGAAAGTGCGATTCATGCCAACGACATGCTCCCAACACCTTGCGTCCAAAAACGAGTTGATTCCGGTAACATCTGCCTGGCCGTTCCAAAAATGGGCTATTGACATTATGGGACCATTCCCAGAAGCCCCGGGACGGGTCAAGTTCTTGATAGTGGCCATTGATTACTTCACAAAATGGGTAGAAGCCAAACCAGTAGCAACAATAACGGCTTCAAGTGTTAAGAAATTCCTTTGGGAATTCATCATTTGCCAGTTTGGTCTCCCGCAGGAATTGATAAGTGATAATGGGACCCAATTTGCTGATAGTGGACTACAGGAATGGTTGAAAGAACTTCAAGTCACACAAGTGTTCACATCTGTAGCTCACCCGCAAGCAAATGGTCAGGTCGAAAGAACTAACCGAACTATCAAAGAAGGAATCAAGGCAAGGTTAGGTACTAAACGGACGGGTTGGGTCGACGAATTGCCCCATGTACTCTGGGCCTTCCGCACCCAAAAGAACTCCAGTAATTTGGAGACACCCTTTAGCCTAACCTATGGCACTGAAGCCATGATCCCGGCAGAAATTGGGATTCCATCCGCGAGGGTTCTGTCAATTGATAACAACGATTACGAACTTAGGATAAATCTCGATTTACTTGAAGAAAGAAGAGAATTAGCATCGATCTGTGAGCACAACTATAAACGACAGCTTCAGAAGTATTACAACTCACGGGTCCAAGCATGCGAATTCGATGCGGGAGACTTTGTCTTCCGCAATAATGAGGCTTCCGGTCAGGAACCTCCGGGCAAGCTGGCCCTGACTTGGGAAGGACCTTATAAAATCAAACAAGTATTATCAAAAGGTGCCTACAAGTTGGAAAAGTTGGACGGAACTGAAATTCCTCGAACTTGGAACACAGCACAGTTAAAGAAATGCTATATGTAGTAGTTTTATTTACCTTTTTATTTTGGCCTGGGTGCCCACATAGACTAGCAAGTTATGCAATTTTCTTTGTTGTAAGAAGGCTTATGCCAAAAGTATGAAGAATGTCGAGTTAGTCACATATTATTTTGATAAGTTGTAATCTTTTATTGACAAAAACGAAGTTCCGGACATACACTTATATTATAATATATAAGACAAAGTGAACCGGAAGGAAACAAGACTTCTTATTAATAGTCAAATGAGATTACAAGCAAAAGAAAAATTTACAACAAAGACATATACATTTATGGAGTGACATCCTCATCCTCCACGGTATTATTGGCTCCTTCTTCTTCCTCCTCATCAAGATCCAATAGCTATTTTAATTGATCTATGGCATCTTCCTTGTCCGCAAGTTCTGATATATGATCGGAAAGGGAGAACTTCAGAGTATCAAAGTCCTTGGTTTTCTCAATGAGGATGGAAGCAGTGTCTTTACCAACCAAAACATACTCCTCCGGAACACTGCCATCAGAACTAAACTTGTATCCTTCTTCGAAGCCCATCTGCCGGCATGCTTGCTCGGAAGCACGGAGGAGTATCGCAACACAGTTCCCAAGATCGTCACTGTTTCGAACGTCAGTGATAACCTGTTAAGTCAAATAACCATGTGCGAGCACATACATATCCGAACTAATTATATTAACAAAAGACTTGGTACCTTGGGAATTGCTGTCGTTAGAAGCCACTTCTTATCCGCCTGAGCCCGGATGAGATCCATCTTATGACCGGCGTGAGGTCGGATAGGCGTTTGTCCTTGGCCGCTGAGTCAGCCTGATAGGTCTTTATCAGCTCAATTGTTCATCCAACTGCTTCTAGAGAGCAGCCTTAACTTCCTCAGCGGCAAGACGTTCGGCTTTCTTCACCTCCATGGCCCGATGACTATCCCGAGCATCAGTTAGCGCCTTAAGAGCTTCTTTCTTGGCGTCTAACAAGTTGCGCTCGGTCTCTTCTAGCTCCTCGTTCATTGCCAACCAATAACGACTTATCTCTTGATTGGTGGAAACAGTGTTCACCATATGGTAAGAGTTGGAGTCCAAAAGCTCCTGGCGGATGCGACGACGTTGTCGTTCCCTCTCGGCGGGAGGAAGACTTTCTTGAAGATATTCACAACAGACGTCTGCATCACTCAACATTGAGTTCCGGCACAGCGACCAGTGAGGCTTATGCGGAGCAGTATGTTCCTCCACTTGAGATGAGGAAGCCTGCCCCCCATAAGTAAATACACTAGCCCCACCCTGGTTCCGGAAGAAGTGCTCATGACGGGGTGGAGATGTGCGGAACTGATCAGCCCCACCAACCTCTGTCTCCCTAATAGGATAAGTGTCCGATAAGTTGATTGGCTCTTGAATAGTGGTCAATGGTGAGGTTGGTGGAGTTGGAAGCTGTGCAGCAATCGTATCCTTGAGACCTGAAAATTTCCAAAAGGAAAATTTTTAAGCTCTCAATAGATGGCAAGTCCAAAAGACAATTATAAAGGTTCAAAACATACTCTTGGAGGCGTCCTGGGCTGAAAGTTCTCGAAGGAGAGCACCCAAGTCCATAACCTTAGTTGTCTCCTTCTTCTTCTTCTTCTTAGAGGGGACGGCATTGGAAGGCTGTGCTTTTCGCTTTCCAGCAGCCTTGGAAGCACCCGCTCCCATACCCTGCGGTTCGCCCTCAACGGATTAAGGACCACCTTCCTCACCTGTTGACGGGTCGGTAGTGGCCTTCAAATCTTGCTTGCTGGTCAAACCTACAGTCGAAGGTGAAGGGTTAGTAGCACCAATCGATAACCCTCCTTCACAGAGTGATGACTCTTCACTGGACGAAAGAAGAACTATCACTCCGCTTGAGGTAACGGCGGTTACAGGGCGGGGTTGAAAAATACCTTCTCATTTTTTGACAAACTCCTCACCTTGAGTATACATCGCCTCGGAGACAAGAGGCTTCGGAGTGAGAGTAGTGGAAAAAAGAAAGTTATTCTCCGTGCGATCCAAGAACGGCATGTCATGTTGTGTAATAGGGAGGCGTACCATCATGCCACCCATTTTGCCCACAAGAGTAGAGAGGATCGTACCTTCACCTACAAGAGAAGGAATGTCAAACAAAAATAAACTTAGAACCTAAAATGGTACAAGTAAAAACTTACTTCCATCGGAATTCTCATAGTACGGTTCCAAGGTGGGGAACGGCCACAAACGGCTCATCTTGGCATGCACCATCGCCCCTTCGTGGATAGGACGCATGGGCGTCGGATTCTTGGTTAAAGTAAGGTACCAAGCACGACCTTCGTATTCGGAAGCAACGACTTCCGGTAACTTATTTTTCGGCTTCCGGTGAGTCATTGTAAATGGGATAACATCTTTCCGGATCCAGAAGAACTTTGATTTCCAACCATGGATGCTGCGAAGCCATTCAAAGCCAATAGATCCTTTGTCGGTGGTGGCAAAACCATACCAGCCTTCACGATAAGTCATCTTGTAGAACACGGCAAACATACTGACGGAAGGGTCATAGTTGTGTGCTTGACAGCAGAACTCGAAGTGTCGAATTCTAAGCATCCCAAGCGGGTGAATCTGGGATAAATGAATCCCGTACGACGTCAAGACCGATTGAACGAACTTAGTCACAGACAATCGGAAGTTCCCGGTGGTAAAATGGTCCAAGTAAACATCCATCTTCTTCGCCGGAGGCACCGTTGCAATAACTCCTTTCAACGGACGTTTGGCCTCCCATTCTGAAGGGAAGCCATATACGTTTTTACCGTCATAAAAGTCTATTTCCTTGATGTCGCACCCAACTTCATTAATAGCAGGGGGATTTTTCTTTTGGGCAGTCATTTTATGAAGAATATGAAACGGATATAAGAAAGAAAAAGTTCTCTGATATAAGCAAGAGAGAAAATATGTAAGTGATAAGAATGGGTTGAAGACCTCAAGGCCTATTTATACTCATCGCAATTAATGCGACCATCTGACTGACAGAGGAAAGAGAAAATCCAGGCCACAGGATGACCGACACGTCTGGCGGGAGATTCGAAAAAGTGCTTACAGGCTGTCAAACAGGCGTTTTACACGTCTTGTCAGCCACCGCCTAAAACTTTCTCTCCGCCACGTCACCAGTACTATCCAAACTAACACAAGTTCAAAATTTAAAGCAAGATATTTAACAAAAGATATTATACACATGAAATTCTTTTCATTAGTATTCAAAAGGGTGATTACAAAAAACATGAAAAGAAATTACAAGTTCAGTTCTAGCTATTACACCTATGGGTTAAGGGCCGAAGTGTCTTCCGGAGCTTTTTGAGAATCATCTTCGGACTCGTCGTCCTCAGATTCATCGTCAATATAGACTCGCAATTGTTTTACGCCATCTTCATTCAAAGCGAACCCCGGAAGCATATTTTGCAGTGGAAAGACAAGGTCATCATACTCTTGGATCCACATGTCTAATTCCTGCTTCGCGTCAAGGCCATGAAGCGGATGGCTCTCAATAGCCTGTCCAGATTGGGCAAACGCCAACCCTTCATTGAAACCTTCCGCTCGGCCAAATGTTTTAGCAGCAGTCGTTAAGTTAACGAAGCAGTTGGTAAGCTCCATACTCTTTTTGACATGATGGATGACCTAACAACAAAACGTAAAGGACATATTAGCACAATATTCAAAACGCACAGACAAAGTAACATATGAGGGAATCTTACCGAGTCTAGACCACGGTTAAGGAAGTACTGTCTCTCCCGCTCAGCGCGCTCCGCTCTATCATGAAGTTCTTGTAACTCGGCGGAGGCGCGGTTGCTTGTTCAGTGTGAGATTGCAAGAGGGAGTCATATGCAGACTGCATTTCAACAATAGTCTTATCCTTAAGTTCGGATTGCTCCCCCTGCAACCTTAACGCTTCCTCGATCTCTTGAATCCGGGCATTTTTACGAGACACTTCGTCCTATGTCTTCACCAACTCGTCCTTCTTCCTCTGAGTTTCAGCTCGGGAAGCCTCGAGAGTGTTATTGGACCTCTCGCAGTCTTCTTTCCAACCCTGAGCAGCGACAGCACTTCGATCTTTTTCTAGTTTAAGAGCGGCCTCGGCATCGACTTGCTTCCATTTCGCCGCGACTGCCTCTTTTCGATGCTCCTCAGCTTCCCTCTCTGCAACTTTCACGGCCTCAGAAGCTGCACCCAGCTTCCCGCCCATTTTCCGCAACTCCCACAAGATTTCTTGACTACAAGCTAAGCTGTTAGTCAAAGAAATAGACAAATCAGTATGAAGATCTTGGCGGGAGCGAGTCTTCTGGTATGCTATCTCAGCGGGTGGCATACAGTGTTCAACAAAGCTCATACAGGTTTTGGGGTTGGAAACCCGAGACCCGTTGACAATGTCCCAAGGCGGGACAAACAAGTCAAAGTCTCCTCCCAATTGCACGTTCCCGAAGTATTGAGAACTTGAAGTTCCAAGACGGACAGGGGAGGAGGAAGACTGTTGTGGGGCACCTTGTGTTGAACCTCCTCCAGCCTCATGGACGGAAGGTCCAAAAAATAAATCACCTTCCCCGCCCGACATAAAAGGCGAAGAAATGGAATAAAATTGAGGAGTGGATCTTGGAGGAGATTCGTTAACCCTGAAGCCCTAAGCAGTGATTTCAGGGTTATCGTGTGGAAGATCGGTGGCATCCCCACCCCGGAAGAGATAGTCCAATGATCCGGTAGTTATAGGTTGCACGTTTGACCTTTCCACGGGAGGGGTAACAGGTCTATTCGCCTCCCTTTCCGGGGAAGGTGACGGTTGTTTTTCAACTTCTGGTGGTGGCATCGGTCGCCTACCAGCCACATGACCCTCAGCAATGGACGGATCTGTGCAAGAGAATCATAGTCAGACCCCATTATTGAAAAACAATAAAAACAAGTAATTACTCACCGGCCACTGTCCCCAGATGCTCCGCAAGGCTGGGTGGTGGCGGTTTCCTCGGACGATGCGTCAGGCGTTTCTTCGTCTTTGTCCCCTTCCCGGCATCCGCGGAACTAGTACCCGCGTCACTTGCCCTAGAAGCACGAAGGGACCTCTTCCGATAGAGCTCTGTTAACAAATGAGAAACATACGAAATACCAGGAGCGTCATCCGAGCTTTCTCCCTCATAAGTGGTAGAATCCTCACTTAAAATGACGATCGTCCCATCGGAGGTCAACGTATTTGTGACAATCGTCAATTTCAGGTTAACTCCGTTAACTCCGTTAACTCAACTCCGTCAATTCAAACTTAAGATCACTGAATCTATAACGCACACTTCATTACATTTAAACTAGGGTTTAAATGACGCTTAACACTCACTACATGTGTAGTCTTTCGGGATTTGCACCGAAACGCAAACGAGTTGACGCAAACGATTGATGAATAAACGAAAAACGTCAAAACAGTAATTATGTGATAACTATGTGTTAGACTTATGTGTTATGCGATAACATGGTTATAAACGTAAACTCAAGATGTAAACAAGTTAGTTTAAGCTAGGAAAAGTAATACTTAGAAGTGGAGGGGCCAAAGTGTAACATAGTATTCTATAAATAATAACAATAAACAAACCCTAACACACTTTTTCTTTTCTTTATCTCCTACCCCGATCGGAAACCCACCCTCCATCACCCTTGGCTGCCGTCACCTATACACACACATACAACTAGGATTTCAAGCTTTTGATTGAAGAATTAGGTGCTAGGAAGGTATAATCGATTATCCTATGCATCCTTTATACTTGATTTTGATGTTTGTTGGGTTAATTACAAACCCTAGGTGCCGATTTTGATATGGTGTTGTATTAATATGATTGTTGATTGATTTGTTGATGATATGATAACTAGAATGAATATTGTTACATGTTAATTGTTGTGTCTTTGATTTGAGTTCAAAACAAAAACCCTAATCATGTATGTAATGTGTAATTGATGTGCATGGATGGTGTTTATGGAGTCTAGAGTGTTATATGAATGCATGATGGTTCATAGATAGTTAATATGTTGAGTTTGGATGCAAACAGTTTCTGGACAGAATGTGTTAGTGATGTTAAATTGACTGTAACGAGGTGTAAAGGTGAAAATTGGTTGAGATTATTGGTACTACAGTAAACTAGGTTGAGTCTAGTTTCTATAGAGTATAAACTTGTAATTTTTGGACAAGTAGAAGTTAACTTTTATGATTTTACAAAAACGTTGTGCAAAGCTGAGCTGTTAGACCTGCTGTTAGGTTGTTTTGTAAATGTTATATCTCATGAACTACGAGACCAATTGGGTTGGTTCCACTACTGGAAGTTGACTTATTTAGTTAGGAACCTAACCCAAGTGGTCTTGCATTTATTGGATTTTTCGTTTAACAGAAATTTCAAATAACATTCTGTTGCGCATGAATTTGACTGTTATGAGCTTGCTGTAGTGTTTTGATCATTATGAGAAATCTATGTGGAATAAAAATATAATAAAATATGTTATGGAAACCTAAGACATACATGCTTTTGTGATGATTTTTGGTAAATTAATTGAGATGCTATGATCGGTGGAATAGTACAATCTTTCAAGTAGAATTTCTGTCTCGGTGAAACTAGCTGCTGAATTTTGTGAAAATGCATGAAACATAATAATTGCTAGTTAATTGTTATGTTTTGACCAATTTTCCCCTGCGGGGAATACTTGCTAAATAGTTGTCGTGTTTTGAGCAAATTGCCCTTACGGGGAATAATTGCTAGTTAATTGTTATGTGTGACCAAATTGCCCTTACGGGAAGTAATTGCTAGTGATGTACATTATGAATACACGACACGTAAATAATTGCTCACACATGTAACGTATCACAAATACACTTGTTAAAGTCACACACGATTCACAAACGAAACACGAAACATGTTGTGTGCATAGGAATTATGTGCCGGGTCTAGAGACTCGATAATATTCCGACACTTAGAAAAATCTCTTTGTTGTTTTAGAAAGCTAGAGAGAGTTTTTCTGTGACGCGCATCTTGGTGATTTAATTTGGGAATTTCTTCGCAAACAGTGAGTTTCACTTTCCCCTTTTAAACTCTTTAAACGCTTTTCTCTTGGGGGAGATAACATACTCCGAACTCATTTTAGATTTTGTTAATATAGATTATATATCACTTGTAAAGACTAAGTGGCAAATGCGTAAACTAAAGTCCTTCATAACATCGAACCGGTTAATATTTGGATAATAGCGAGTCACTGTTGAGTAGTACTACTGGGTTTGACAAACCCCACCCAACGCTAAACTCGACTGGATGTCGAGCGGGTGTAATCTTGGCTAAACACATACCATGGTCTGGATGACCTGGTGGCAAGGCAAATGATAAACAGTCAGCTTCGGTGTCGAACACTTAGTAATACTTGTTTTATAGGCTAGCTACCTATAGATATATAATTGACATAACACTATCTGGTAACGCAAAACGCTGTAACGCAAAAACGCTGTAACGCAAAACGCTGTAACGCTTAACGCAAACGCTAAACATTTATTTTTATATAAACTTGTGAACTCACCAACCTTGTGTTGACACTTTTAGTATGTTATTCTCAGGTAGCCGAGGCGGGCGTGTGGTTTAGGAACATGCATTGCTTGAAACATTTTTAATTATGCAAAAACTTATTTTAAACTATTATCATTGGGTTTTAAGTCGTCCTGCGTGACGTAACATTGTTTGCTATGGTTTTTTTTTTCGCTTCCGCATTTAATTACTCGTAAACGTTTTCTTGGTTTTGAAACTTTGTTTTATGGTTTGATTTTAACTAATGATTCCGATCCTGTTAGTTCACACCCTCTGACGGTAAAACCCCGTTAGTGGATTTTGAGGGTGTGACAGTATTGTTAGGAGGAAGGTTCAAGATATACGCACCTTCTTCAAAAATGGTCTCCGAGACAACAGGTTCAGCCCGTACCTTCACAGGGAAGAGGAAGTATTTGGCATTCCTCTCGAGGACAGGCTTTTGCTTAACATCGCGGATGGTTCTTTCCGCACACCCCTTGTCGTCATAAAGAGCGTTAAGCATTGATCCAAAACCTGAAAAGCAAACGTAGAGTTTAAACAGCAGAACTTCAAAGATTCAAATAAGAAAAGTCATAAACTTACGCCCGTCCAATCCAACAAAGACAGGCTCCATAAAAGGAGCAGGCCATAAGCGGCTCATGCCTGCCCACACGAGAGCCTCCTCAGGCAGCGTGCGCATCGGAGGTGGAGGATTAGTCAGCTTGTGAAACCAGTCACACCCCTCGTGGGCGGCTGGAGTAATGTCAATAAGAGCCTCGTTACCGGAATAGCGAACCATGGCCTCCGGCACCACATCCTCCAAAATCCAGAAGAACTTTTCTTCCAGTCCTTGGAAATTACCTCAGGCTCACGTTTGGTAATCTTCTCAGTAAAAGTATGACAAGTGAACCAACCATTTTGGCGAACCATCTTGTAGAACACCGCAAACCGGTCTAACCGGTGCACCATATCGTGATCCATACACACGAATTCAAAATGGCGAATTCGCATAACGGCACGCGGATGAAGCTGGGACAAATGAATCCCGAACGCTTTAACCACCTTCATGAAAAACTTTGTGACGGGAAGACGGAAGTTTCCTGAAACAAAGTAGTCAGCATACAAAGCCATCTTCCCAGGCGGTGGGAAGCTGGCAATAGAACCGGCAGAGGGGAACTCCGGTCCCCACTCCGGTGGAATACCATACGTCTCCAGGAGTTTCAGATATTCACCCTGGTTCCATTGAACCTCTATTTCGTCAACTTCTGCCATCGTACTAGTCATAACGTAAATATATGGTACGATGTTAAGTAAATGTACGAAAAAGATCAAAGGAATATGCAGAAAGGTTCAGAGAAAGGAAGAAAGAAAATAATCAGAATGCAAAGGCGATAAAACTTCAAAAAGAAGTTAACTCCCTCTATTTATACCCACCGCAATTAATGCGATAGGATGCGAACAGTGGAGAGAGAAAAAACCATCCAGTAAATGATCGCCACGTCACGCGGAAAATTCAAAAAAGTGAAAAAGTTGTACAGTCAGATACAGTTGCAGCCGTCACAAATGTCATGTCACCTGCACACGCGCCTGCGAGTGGTGGACTTGTCCTTTTTCATGATTATCTACAACAACAGAAGATATTTTCTACCAACTTGCAGAAATAAAAACCTCCAAATACGCATTAAGTCCAAATTTCACCCGCATAAAGTACTTCACGCGGAAGAAACACTGGACTGGGGGACTTATAGAGGTATGGTACTGAAAAGACCCAAATACCCTTAAGTAATACCCGCGGGTAAAATAAGAACCCATCACAAGCCACCCGCGAGGCATATGAATCATCCGCATAATCATTTGAGGAAGAAACACCCTCATAGCACATGCGGAAGCATCCGGGCACCCTCAAGGGTCATCCGCAAAAAGGAATATTCTTCCGCGTAAATGACCACGAGGTAAGGCCCCGGGACAACTGTCAGTAACTAATTACCTTCTAAAAGATTTACCAAGATGCTTTCTTGAGCAATACGTGACCCTTCAACCAATCAGTAAGAGGCACCTGGCGAGGCCGTTATAACCGTGCACATGGCCAGTGATACCTGTTTGGCCTATAACAGAGGGACGGGTGTCCAGGTGGTTATACATGCACATGCAACGTATAAAACGAACCTATCAAAAGAGGACACGTGTCCAGGTGGTTACGAGAGCATCTTCTGAAGAGGACAGCTGGCCCAATCACCTTCCCACACCCTTCGACTATAAATACCCTCTCAATCATCATAAGGTATTCATTCACTCCCACTGTACTCTCTTAATTTACTTAAGTGCTTATCTTCTACAGAACAGTACTTATTCTCACGCCGGAGGGTGGTTACGGAAGACCCCCCCTCTTGTCCTTCCCGTAACGAGCTCATGGTGTCTGTTTTGCAGGACTTCGTCACTGGACTTTAGGCAATTGGGTTCATATCGTGTTGGCAGTTAATGGTATCCTACCTTGTTGATTCACCGGATCCAGGACCCATTAGTGGGGAGTGGATCTGTGTTTCTTCAATAAAAATTGTCAATCAGTTAAAGATAGAAAAGACGCCTCCCTCGGAGTTATACACTTTAGTATTTATATGAACAGGGATAATAAACTAAAGAAAATGATTATCAATCGTGACATTGTGCAGTGCGTTATAGGCTATAACGCCGCCCACCCCCCAGCGTTTTGGCTTTTTTTGGAACGTTGTATATATAACGCGGAAAAGGACACAAATCAAAAAAAATAACCGTTGGGGCATGTATCCGTTGGGATTTTAAAAAAATATATTAATTAAATTTATACTATAAAAACAAACCAAACTCATTTTTTTAACATATTTATTTCTTTCTTCTACTTCTATACCAATTATATTTTTTACTCAAATATTTCTACCAAAATGTTTCCGAATAACAACCAAAATATTCTCGGTTTCGGTCAATTTGTCCGTCAAGGCAACCAAAATCCACAACCGAACCCATCTACCGCCCCGATGCCAACCGTACCCGTCCCGCATATTATGGACCCGCAAATGGCTGCGTACATTGCATTTTTACAAAACTCTATGCTAAATGTGGTGCCCGGTTTCCAAAATCCTACGGCATACATTTTTGCCGGTTCGGGTTCCCAACCCGTCCCGGAGACCCAACCCGAGGTCGAGTTCGTGCTGGAGACAACCTGTCCCGGAGACCTTAGGCGGTTCGAGCCAACGCGGACGTCCGAGAAAACACGCAAAGAAGCCCGCTGGCAAACCTCGGGTTAAAAAGATTGTGATACCGTGGAGTATCGACGAGTGCGTACTATGTGCTCGTGCTTGGTGCGCGATATCGGAAGATGCCAAATGCGGTAGGTTTTTAAAATACATATATATTTTTTTAAATTTCTTAAAACAATCATTGAACGTGTAATGTTTTTATTTGTTTTAGCGAACTATCAAAAAACGGGGGTATTTTGGCACAAAATTAAAGAGTTGTTCCACGACCTTGGCGGGGACTCACGTCGAGAAAAAGATTCGTTACTGTCGAAATGGGGCGACATAAACACCAAATGCATGGGTTTCCATACGGTTTACTCCCGGATGAATCGAACGAGGAGTAGCGGTGTCTCGGACGCGTAAGTCATGGAAAACGCGTTGACAGAGTATCAACATAAGGTCTCGGGGGCCTTCAACTACTTTGGCATTTGGAAAGAACTGTTGAGGTTTCACCCAAAATGGGGTCTGGTTTTGGATGCCGAAGCCGAAGGTGGTCCGCGTAAAAAAAAGTCTAAAACATCGTCTTCGGTTGATCCAGACACACCCCGTTCCGACGCTCGAAATTTCAACCTAAGCGATAATGATGCTGTGCATACTACCGAGATGCCTCGGCCGGGGGGTAGAAGAAGCAAGGCCAAGGGAAGGGGGAAAGGGGTCGCTTCATCATCGGAAACGGGTTCGTATCCCGAAATGGAAAGTCAATTCAAAGAAATGAACTCTCGACTCCAAGATTTACACGACCTTGGAACCCAACGACTTAAAGTAAATTTGGACGCCGTCAAACTACTTAGAAGGAATGAAATGGACAAAGACATCGAGATTTTATCAAGTGAGCTAACCGAAGACGACCCGAGAGTCCGATCTCTAAAAGCCGCTCGACAAGCGAAAATTTTACAAAAATATAACATGTAGTTTTATTAGTATTATTTATGTATTTTTTTTAATTTGATGTATTTTTTTATTTTAATTTAGTTTTTATTTGAAAGTTTAATGTATTTTTTAATTTAATGTTTATTTATTTAAATGATTTAATATTTAAAAAAACAAATAAAATTAATAATGACTGGGCGCCACATGGCGCATAATGCCTAGGAGTTGAGAGTTATGACTACACCCTGTTTGGGTACAAAACCATAACTCTGACTGGGCGTCACGTGACGCATAATGCCTAGGGGTGAAGAGTTATGACTACTCATGGTCTTATTATTACACAACAAAAGAGTCTTATTATTACACAACAAAAGACTAAAATATTTTTCACTTGCCACTTCAAGAATCGACTTATATTTTTGAATCTCAAATGGGTCAAGTAAGATTTACATTTTGTAAACTTTTTTTAATCTTTATTAGGTTCCTTACTAGTTGAAACAAAAGGGTAATGTCCTTCATACAGATTGTATATATTGTGCAATTAGAGCTAAAAAAACGAAGATATAAATATGGATATCATTTGATAAACTACATCTTTCAACAGAATCATGCACTTTAAAAATAACCTTTTTTATCCACATACACATTCTTACTGTTATGTGTAATATTTTGGATTGTAATCCAATTTTACAATGTGCATGAACCCATGAGCACATTCTAAATTATGTATTTAACTTGTACTTATATGAGGGACTAATATGATTACTCAATTTTTAACTGAAGACATATAGTGAGCAGAGGTATGAATTTGCATGCTTCAGGTACATTAAAGATATTAAATCATGGTTTATTGTATTACACATTTAAAGTCATCTTTCATTTGGTTAATATAGTTTATTTAATTTCAACATATTATAGATGGTCAGGTGAAGTGCGCGGTATTAACCTATTCAGCAGACAGCCAATACGTGTTTGTACATTTCGGGTGACAATCTATGGTACATACAAGGTTGTTGAAGATGGAAAGAAGAATTGATCCTCTTGCACCACTTGATTATGTTGAGCTCCAGATTTTTCCAAGCCATAACATGTTTTCATTTTCTTAACTTATTTGACTGAGTCTCTACTTGACAAATATATCTGTCCACTTGGCTTTCAATCCTCTAAAATTCAATTTAGAATGTAATATTTTATTGAATATAAAGACTTTGACATTTAGAAGTCAAATATGCATAACAATTCTGATTGAATAACCTTTGATGTGATAATATGCATATACGATTTTAAAACAGGAATGATAAGTTTGGTGTTTAACAAAAAATTAATAATAATATGATTTTTTAAATGTTTAATTATAAATTAATAACTTAAAATTATAATACGATTTTTAAAACTTAATAAAAATAAAACGATTTTAAAATGTTTAATTATTAACATAAGATTAATTTTAATCACAATATACATATGGTAACTTATACCTTGACAAAATTTGTACATGGTAACTGTTTATATAAAGTTTCATTTAATATTAATAATAATACGATTTTTAAATATGTGTAATTATAAATTAGGTTAGAGTTTTATATGGATATTTACAATTAATTTTAATCTGCTCAACATATTTTTCGAGTCTGTGTTATTATTTATAATCTGCTCATATTTTTCCTATAAATTTGATTTGTTTTTATATTTTGAATTTAATCAAAATTTAAGCTCCAGATTGTTTTAAATAAGTATCGAGACTTGTTCAAATATCCTCTAATTTTAGGAGAATAAAATTTAAATTTTAAAACTTTTTTATCTACTATTTTCAAGTCCTACATATAGCACACAACCACCTTCGTAGGATCCACTACTACCTCACACATAATCAACTGCAGAACAAATATGGCAAACAGCAGGTTTAGTATGTGTTATTTTATAATATATTTTTTAATTCTTGTAATTTTAATGTAATTTGTAATTGTATTAACCATATATGACAATTGTGTTATTGATTGTATTTTGCTTAATGTTTTTATATTAAAATTTTCGTTAACTGTCCGTGTAATAGACGGTCTCAAACTAGTGTAATTATATCTGCTAAGTCCTTGCAACCTAGAAACCTTGATAAAACCTTATGTGGCTTGCCACTTTATATGGCACCTGAAATTATGCAACTTCATAAGCATGACGACAACGTGACCATTTAACAGTGCAACAAATACTTAATTTAGTTTCTCTTATGGATTGTTGGTGCCATTTGTTGGAAATATTTATATGGCTTTTGACCATTTAACATTTATATGGACTAAATGTGTGTAGCCTCATAATTATGGTATCTAATTTGATGGGAGTTAATACCATAAGGGGTCAATATGTAAATATGGTGGTTAAATTGATTGTTGAGTCGTTGCCCTAATTAACTGTCACAATAGAACGATCATCATTCATTCTATCACTGACAAAATTCTCTAACACCATAACTCAATCCAATTTAATTGAAGGGCAATTAGACTCTTAATCAAGATCATCATGGCATCATCTTCATCAAACACCCAAAAGAATGAATGTTCTCAATCAAGTAAGTTTTACAACCCTTATTTATGGTAGATTAATTTGTGACTTGTATAATTGATATTATATGTTGAAATTGATTCAACATGTGGCATCAGAGCCATGTTAATTGATAAATTTCATTTTTTTTGTCATCCACAATTTGTTGAAGTGGTGGAATTAAGAAATTTTAACCAAGGGTCCGAATAAAATTTTATTTATTTTTGGATCACAAGTGTATGTCGATTATTCTTTTAAAAGTAGGTGTATTATACGTGAGAATACTTGTCGCTTTCGTATCATACTACTTTAGTCGGTATTTAATCGATAACAATTTTTAATGCATTTAACGTGTCCTGCATACACGAAATCTATTCTTCAGACAAACTTGGTTTCCTAGAGTTCAAGGAAGCAAAGAAGATAAATCTCCTCAAACTATCCTCGATCACGAGTAACGCCAAGTTCTTACTATTTCTAATTATAAAATTCTCAACATTATGATGCTTAAATTCGTGTTTTCTTGAATGAAGTCGGATAATATGGCTTGGTGACCTGAATTACCGGATTGCCCTCTCTTACCGGTCTGCAAAAGCTCTTGTTGAGGCACACAACTGGAGGGCTTTATTGGAAAATGACCAAGTAAGCCGTCTTTACACTAAACTTTTTGTTTTATGTATGCACATGTATATATATGAATGTTATGTTTTGAACCCTTAATAAAATTTTCTTGAAACTTTATATGTTTATAGCTTCGAATTGAGAAAATAAGCGGACGTGTATTCAATGGATGGAATGAAGGGAGGTTATATTTCCCTCCAACATACAAATATTCAAATAATTCAGAAAGATATGCATGCGATAATATGTATCCAAAAGAAAAGAAAAGAACTCCGGCATAGTATATATTTTATTTTCAAATATTGCTTTAAAATTTTCTAATTTTGTTAGACCAAGCGTACTGGCACATTGTGCAGTGCGTTATAGGCTATAACGCCGCCCACCCCCCAGCGTTTTGGCTTTTTTTTGGAACATTGTATATATAACGCGGAAAAGGACACAAATCATAAAAAATAACCGTTGGGGCATGTATCCGTTGGGATTTTAAAAAAATATATTAATTAAATTTATACTATAAAAACAAACCAAACTCATTTTTTTAATATATTCCTTTCTTCCTTCCACTTCTATACCAATTATATTTTTTACTCAAATATTTCTACCAAAATGTTTCCGAATAACAACCAAAATATTCTCGGTTTCGGTCAATTTGTCCGTCAAGGCAACCAAAATCCACAACCGAACCCATCTACCGCCCCGATGCCAACCGTACCCGTCCCGCATATTATGGACCCGCAAATGGCTGCGTACATTGCATTTTTACAAAACTCTATGCTAAATGTGGTGCCCGGTTTCCAAAATCCTACGGCATACATTTTTGCCGGTTCGGGTTCCCAACCCGTCCCGGAGACCCAACCCGAGGTCGAGTTCGTGCTGGAGACAACCTGTCCCGGAGACCGTAGGCGGTTCGAGCCAACGCGGACGTCCGAGAAAACACGCAAAGAAGCCCGCTGGCAAACCTCGGGTTAAAAAGATTGTGATACCGTGGAGTATCGACGAGTGCGTACTATGTGCTCGTGCTTGGTGCGCGATATCGGAAGATGCCAAATGCGGTAGGTTTTTAAAATACATATATATTTTTTTAAATTTCTTAAAACAATCATTGAACGTGTAATGTTTTTATTTGTTTTAGCGAACTATCAAAAAACGGGGGTATTTTGGCACAAAATTAAAGAGTTGTTCCACGACCTTGGCGGGGACTCACGTCGAGAAAAAGATTCGTTACTGTCGAAATGGGGCGACATAAACACCAAATGCATGGGTTTCCATACGGTTTACTCCCGGATGAATCGAACGAGGAGTAGCGGTGTCTCGGACGCGTAAGTCATGGAAAACGCGTTGACAGAGTATCAACATAAGGTCTCGGGGGCCTTCAACTACTTTGGCATTTGGAAAGAACTGTTGAGGTTTCACCCAAAATGGGGCCTGGTTTTGGATGCCGAAGCCGAAGGTGGTCCGCGTAAAAAAAAGTCTAAAACATCGTCTTCGGTTGATCCAGACACACCCCGTTCCGACGCTCGAAATTTCAACCTAAGCGATAATGATGCTGTGCATACTACCGAGATGCCTCGGCCGGGGGGTAGAAGAAGCAAGGCCAAGGGAAGGGGGAAAGGGGTCGCTTCATCATCGGAAACGGGTTCGTATCCCGAAATGGAAAGTCAATTCAAAGAAATGAACTCTCGACTCCAAGATTTACACGACCTTGGAACCCAACGACTTAAAGTAAATTTGGACGCCTTCAAACTACTTAGAAGGAATGAAATGGACAAAGACATCGAGATTTTATCAAGTGAGCTAACCGAAGACGACCCGAGAGTCCGATCTCTAAAAGCCGCTCGACAAGCGAAAATTTTACAAAAATATAACATGTAGTTTTATTAGTATTATTTATGTATTTTTTTTAATTTGATGTATTTTTTTATTTTAATTTAGTTTTTATTTGAAAGTTTAATGTATTTTTTAATTTAATGTTTATTTATTTAAATGATTTAGTATTTAAAAAAACAAATAAAATTAATAATGACTGGGCGCCACATGGCGCATAATGCCTAGGAGTGGAGAGTTATGACTACACCCTGTTTGGGTACAAAACCATAACTCTGACTGGGCGTCACGTGACGCATAATGCCTAGGGGTGAAGAGTTATGACTACTCATGGTCTTATTATTACACAACAAAAGAGTCTTATTATTACACAACAAAAGACTAAAATATTTTTCACTTGCCACTTCAAGAATCGACTTATATTTTTGAATCTCAAATGGGTCAAATAAAACTTATATTTTTGACCCATTTGCCCCTTCAAGAATCGACTTGCATCGTGTTTTTACCTCAAATGGGTAAAAAAAATATCATTTTGGCCCTTTTGATTACTTAACAAGTCATTTGGGTCTCGTGTTTCTCAAATGGGCGAACGAGAAAAATTTAATACATTTTGACACACTTGCTCCAACTTAACAAAGGATATCGTGTTTTGCTTATTAATAAGAATCAACGAGAATGAGAAGATATTTGATATTTTATTGGATAATTTTGTTACTGTTGAATCTTTAAATCTTTTCTAACTTTAATGATATGTATTTCAGTTTAGTTTGTTGGTTTGTACCTTTTTATGTCGTTTGCAATTTTCTCAATTGACTTGACTTAGAAATTCAGGCAAGCTTTTGTAATGTAGTTTGCTATAAACGACTTTAAATGACTTCCACACTGTAATTTGAAATTTTCTTTTATTTCAATTTGCAATACTGAGGGAACTTACCCGTTACCATTGAATTTGAATGCTATTATTTAGTTTTGTGCATTCAGACTTGTGAAGGATTCCTTTACTATAAAATTTTGTTTCCCATAGTCATTTTACAATTTGCTACACTAAAGATTGTATTTATATTTCTTCTTTTTTATTTTTTATTATTGACTTCATTTGAGACTAACAACATGTTTTGAATTTTTCAACATGAAACTGCATGTTTGCTGTCGATTTTTGAAGTCAACATGAAAGTGCAGAAACAAAAATTTTCGACTAGCCCAGGATTGCCAAAAAAAAGAATACAACAATTAAGAGAACATTACATGGACGGTCATTATGGCTTGTCATGAGCTAAATTTGTATATGTTAAATCTAATTCGCGTTATTTAGCTTCGTCTGCCATTGTGTTTTAATCTCAGTTAACGAACATTTTTTTCCATCATTATTCCTAAGTGTTTTTTTTTGGAAACCTTCATTGTCATAAGGTGGCACGTTTGGTTTATATTTATTTTTGTTCAAACTTCATACAGTTTGTTTCTGGATACCAGTTTCTGGGTACAAGTTAAAAAGAGATCAGTGGAAGTGGTATATTTGCGTGGCAGGTTAACGGGTTTGTGTCGAAACACGACTTTTTTTTTAATTTTCTTTACATATTGCAATGGTCCAGGTCGATAGTCGTGTAAATATGCCAACCCGCTCGTGTGGTACTAGAGGTTGACTTGCTTTTCGATTCGAGCTTATCGAGACTGAGCCCAAAAATAAGATCATTTAATAAATGAGCCCGGGATCCACTTATCAAGCTCAAGTAGTATATATATACACATTAATAATTATTATATAAATTATGATAGAAATACCTAAATAATAAATGAGCCGATTGCGATATTTTGTAAGTCAAACGAACTTGGGCTCATCTTGGCTCGTTTACACCTCAACGTGTTAGGTTGTGCTACAAACACTTTGTCAATATTTTGAGAACGAATGCATTAGTTTTGCTTACAAAAACAATATTATTATTGTAGTTATTCTATTTATGAATAGAACACTTTAGGAAGTAGGATGCAGTAATTTTCAGGTATCATCTGATTTTTATGTTTCGTTGCAAATCATTAGGTATCAATGTGTTTGCAAGTTTTCTTTAGTATTTTGCTAATGTTTTTCTTATGTTGTTTCTATTTCTTTCTTGTTGTTTCTATTCTGCATATTCTTTAATAGTTAATGTTCATGAGTGATTAAATAAATATATGGTGAAGAAGTTAACAAAACGTACTGGTCCGACCAGAATCGTCCTATAACAACCCGTTACCGTCCATAAAGCATACTCGTAGTGGTAGTGGCTGTATCGACTCTTATCAATGTCCTTTTGCTTGAACTAAAGTGACCCTTTTATAACTGGTTATTACAAACCATTGGATTTGCTGAGTATTTGATTTTCAAATTGATATTTGCAGGTTATGAAAGAGGGTCATAATATTGATCATGTGTTAAATTTTAGTGGGACTGCATTGTACGTGTTTGTGTGATGCTTGGAGTAACTGATTCGTTATCAAAAGGTGGGTTATTAGATTATGATACATAACTTCTTGCGGGAGAGTAAAGCAAAAGATTAAAGTGAAGACACTTGAAAGAAACTTTGAATTTTAGTGGGACTGCATTGTACGTGTTTGTGTGATGTTTATGTAATCAATTTTAGGGTTTCATTTTTTTTATTATGTATTTGTGAATGGTTTGTAGATTGTTCGTTAGCAATCAATTTCAGGCTTTAGAAACTGAACCCCATATTTTGTTTGTATTCAAAACTTTGATGAAGAATGGTGGTTAAACTAGGGGTGCAAACGAAACAAGCCCGACTAGGCTCGGCTCAGCTCGTGACTTATAAGAGCTCGAGCTTGACTTGTTTCGAGCTGTTTTTCTAAAGCTTGAGCTTGGCTCGTGAGTCTATTTTACATGGTCGGACTCGTGTGATACCTTAAACAAGCTAAAGCTCGGTATGACAGGGCTCGACTTTGTAGTGCAAAATTAACACCAAAGTACATAAGGGGTAACGCATAATAATACACAGCCTATATATTTTATATTTATTAAGCTTTGTTTTCAAATATTTTATATTTAAGTTATAAAATATATATTTTTGGATTAACTGTGAATTTCTTTTGAGACTCGAGTATGTAATTTTTATACAATGCGTTTTTCAGCTCCTACCAAGTTTCAAAGCATTAAGTTCCATGATAAGTTTCTCAAAACTATACCTTTATGTCTTCATGTTGTAATTTGATTTATTTATATATACTTCAAGTCATTGCAGAGTTATTTAAAAGGGCATATTGCTTGAGGTTGCCCTTATTTAGGCAACCAAGTAACTTGGTGGTCATGATTATTTATAATATTGTAAATATTTATAATATCTTTTCTTTAATTTTAATAGTATGTATATTTATAATATCCTTATTTTACCTCTTTATCTTTTACAAAATAAACACTAAAACCCGAAACCCGAAAACCTAAACCCGAAACCCTAACTAGGGGGTAGTTTTAGCCTGAAACTTTTGAAGTTTGTTTGGTAGGTACAGAAGCATGGAGGAATCTCATGTGTCCTTACTGTTCATAAGCCTGCAATTACTTACACCTTTGATTTGAGACTGATCGTACTTTTAATTCACTATAAACTTGTGATGTTATTTACTTATTGTATTAAGCAAAATACCCGTTTGTAGCGTAGATAAAAGCATGGAAAGCCTCTTCTCCAATCAGCAAACAGCCGGAGTTACGCCGGCGCCGGAGAATGCTGATCGCTTCGCCACCGGTAAAAGTTAATAATCTTTCCTTTCCGTTTATCTATAAAAGTAACTTTATTTCTTTTTAAATCCGTTAAAAATTAACTCTAAACATATTGTGACAGTGATCACGCGAAACAGTAAACTTTTAGCTACATGTTGCTTTAATGTGTTTCATGTCTATGCAAGTTCTTAAATTTATAATACCTGATTTATTATTATTATTATTAATTTTTGTTGCTGATCTTGTGGTTTCTGCAAAACTGATGATTTAGTTTGCTACTAATTTTTTGCTTAGTTTTAGAAAATTGAGGCTTGTTTCTTCTAAAATTAGATGCAATGTGTGTATCAGTTATACAAAAGAAAAGAAAATAGAAATAGCATTTTTTTTTATTTGTGTTTATGTTACAAATGTATATGAAATCACAGTTTATTGAAAAGTTTGAGACTTTATTCAGGGTTGACCTTAGTTTTTCCTTTTATCAACCACAAGTTTTCTTGCTTATTGTTGTTGTTGTTGTTATTGTTATTAATTTTGAGGTTTGAAACCACATCCGTTATAAAAATGTCTTCTGATCCAACGTGCTCAAAAGTCGAAGAAACCTGCCCTGCTATACCAAACACAAAAAGAAGGATTGGAACATCTTCCGATGTTCAGATCCACTGTTTGGGTAGATGGTGTGAGCTACACATCTTCTAACACATTTCGATAACGTAAGAGTGCCGAGATGGATGCTTCCAGAGTTGCATATATCGCCATAACGCGAAAGGCAGGCCGTCTCGGAGAATTTATATGCCTCGGCCGAGCCGAAATAAAAAGGCCCGTAGATTCTAACGAGTAACAAAATATTATAAGCAAAAACAATTTTAGGCCTGTAGTTATTGTATAATTAAAGTAAAACATTAAATATGCATATTTCTTTTTCATAAAAATATATATTTATAAAAAAATTGTGCTCCCGAAAATTAAGTGTCCCGGCAGGTCGCCCACATCGTCCTATGCCCGAGTCGGCCCTGGCGGAAGGACAAGACCGACACACTGAATTTTATACCACATGTTTGATGCTCACAAGTTACTGCATTGTTTTTTGACAGAATTACAAATTTTGTCCTTTAAAATAAGACGAATTACGGTTCGTGTCCTTTTTTTAGTTTCCTTGCAGGCGGTGTACTTTAAACTTTTTTTTTCTACAAGTTTTGTCCTTTACGCTAACTGGGTTAGAAAAAGTCAGTTAAATCCCCTCACGTGAGGTGCATGTGAGGGCATATTGGTCTTTTTGCCTACCCTGCAACTTCTTCTTCTTCTTCATTTTGCAGATCTTAATTAGAAAAAGTCAGTTAAATCTCCGTCACTGCTTCTGTTTCTGTATCTATTAACACACACACTTTGGATTCATCAATTAACAATCTAGGGTTTCACCAATGGATCCCACCAGCCCAATTTCATCACCATACCTCCCACTATTCTTCTCCATCTTCTTAACCGTCTACTCCTCCGCCCACTTCCTCCTCTTCCGCCACTGGACCACCACCCTCCGCCCAATCGCCGCCAGCTGCCTCATCTCCTTCTCTCTCTATGTTCTATCACACCATCACCATAACCACTCCTCAAACACCATCACCACCGCCACCATAGCTCCGCCACCAGCCACCGCTCCATCTCCGATTCCCTCTGTCTTCGAGCTGGAAACCCGTTCACGCGTATATTCTCCCTATATAATCTCAACCCCACCTTATTCTTCCCTCATGTACGCTCCAAAACCCTAATTTCGATCTTACCAATTCCCAAAATTGAACCCACTTTCCTTCAATTCAACACCTCAATTGCAAAACCCACTTCTCAATTTCACCAACAATGGAAGATCAGTTGCTGCCGTCAATTTATGCTGTCGTTTGCTGGGCCGTTGTCTAACCCAGATCCGAATACGATTCGGGTGGAGACGTGGGGGTTGGCGGAAGACTTGGCCCGGGAGGTGTTGAATTGTATATACCTGACTTTGGATTCCGAAGAGAAGAGGAAAGATGTGATTGAATATGTGCATAAGCTTATCAGATTCAATCTCAGATTGGAGGTTATAACTGTCATTTTTCACAATTTCTGGTTTTCTTGGCTATGGGGTTTTGTTAAATTTAGGGCAAAATAGTCATTTCATATTCATGTGGTTCTTGTTTGATGATATGCATAAGTTATGAAGGTCTCGCCGGAATATTCCGGTAACAAGTACTTTCCTTAACAAGTACTTAATCACCGGCGCCGACGGGTTTGTTGGGTCACACATGGCGCTTGCGTAGAAGAAACGAGGTGACGGTGTTGTCGGAATTGATCACTTTAATGATTATTATGACCAGATCTGAAATGGTCTCGCCGGAATATGCAGGAATCTAAGGGGGTGTTTATTGTTGAAGCGGATGTTAATGAAGAGAGAAAGAGAGACAAAAATGGTGGTGGCTTAGAGAGAGAAAGAAGAGAGAAAGGAGGAGAAGGTGTTATCATTTTATACCACATGTTTGATGCTCACAAGTTACTGCATTGTTTTTTTATTTGATAAGTTTTGCTATTTAGTTGAATAACAAGTCATAACCATAGGTGGACCTCTTAAACATAGCAAAATTGTTAACTTATATCATATAATTTACGCCTTCTGTTTAATAGGATCAAAAGTTGTCATTATTATTATTTTTTTTTTCAGAGTACGTCTCTTGATGATAGCACAACCGGTGAGGAAAAATATGAGTTCGTTTTCCTCTTTTATCCTATAATAATTATTATCTAGAGTTTGATGAAATTGTTTTTAACTTTTATAAAATTATCATTTCAATTTATTAGAGATTTTCAAAGTGCAACTTGTTGTTGGATGCATATATTAATTGCTTGTTCAAATCTTAAGCTACCCTGTCCCGTTTCGACTCAGAGTCAAAAGCCGCCCCGACTCAAACGAATACGGGGCGGGAGAAATATCAGTCGTGATTGATTTTTATCTATTTCTGTTCTTTTGAATTGTTTTGTTGGCTGTTTATCTTCTTTTGGTTTGATTTTTTCAAGCTTTAAAGTATTTTATCACTTTGTAGACCTATTTTGTAATCAGTTTTTGGATGAATTGAAACGTTGTTTTGTGTGGTCGGTTTGAACCCGGTTTCTTTGTTGACCCGTATCAATTAGTCAAAACGTTCTTTCTTAATTAGTCGCTTTGTAATTAAGTAAATCTTTGTGAAGTTCATGATTTATGTTTACTCATGTGTTATAAGATTATGCTAATAACAAAGAAAATGCAGTTGTTCATCTCGCTGCCCAATAACTTTTCTAGTATCAGGATGTTCATGGTTATGGCCCACTTATACATAATTATTTGTATATGCAATCACTGCTGATTTCTTGTGTTATGTTAACCACTGTGTTTTATTTGGTAGTTGCGTTGATGGACACGGCCAAATGGGCGTACGACTACACTACATTTGGCTGGAGGGTTCCCGAGCCCAAAATCAGGAAGGGCACTGATAAGGAACTGCACATTGAGATGCCCGCAAGCGGGTTAAGTGAAACCGTTAACATATTAATGAAGATTGACGAGAAAAATCTCCTTCATCTTTCAGGGGAGAATGCTGATCGGGACATCCACTATCAAGTGCATTTGGATCTCCCAGGAGATGCGAATTTTGAGAAGGCAACTTTCAAAGCTCGCTTGGAATGGGGGATGGCGTACGTCACCGTCACAAAATTCAAGAGAGAGGAGGTTGAAGTTGGATTTGAATGAATCAGCTTATCTTTGAATGGTGTCTGTTATTTTTATTGGTTCTATGCAAACTATATTATACATTGATCTTCTAGTGACCAAAATGTTTTGTTGAAATTAGTTCAAATTTGATTTTGTTGATTCCTTGGCAATGCTGAGGATTGTTGAAGCTACTTAATTACAAAATTTGATGTCATCTCTTGAATTACATTATACAAATACTAGTATAATGTTGTTTCTGAAAAATGGTTTATATATATATATAGGTATATATATATATATATGTATATATATATATATGAGGTTATATATATGCTTAAAACACATTTTTGTTCATGTTTTACATGTCTTCATTTAAAGCTAAAAAGAACTCCAGTGTTCAACCCATTTATTTAAGATAAAGCATAAGCTCAACTAACATTGAAAACGGGTAGCTAATTTAGCTGCCCTGGACAACCACTCCAAGGAAATGAAGGCCCGGATTAGGGCTATGAGAATGATTGATTATGTTGTACCTCATGCATCAATGATCGTACCTTTCAAGAGATAGATAGATAGAGAGAGAGAGACTCGTATTATGCACCTCTTGTCCATGTTGATTATCAAATTCTCACAGGCAATCAGACCTCGTTTATTAATCGCTTGCATGCCACTGATGAACTATTCTTATGTCAATCCAAGTATGCACGGGACATTCTTGTACGGGCCGATCTTCTAGAATCCAAGCCAATTCATTGTATGTGGGAAACAAATGAATCATTTCGTATACTACCGACACTCCCTTCCAAGATCCCACTAACTACCAAGATCTTGTTGGGGCGTTGCTTGCCGGGCATATCTTATGAAGTGAATCGGGCCAATCAGTTCCCTCAAGTCCCCAATGTCACTCACTTTCAACATGTAACACGTATACTCTGGTTAACTATAATGAACCTCTTCACAAAATTTATGAAGTTATCAGATTTGTGTAATACATTTACATTATCATGATGGCAATAAAAATACAACTATAAAAAGCTCAATTTTATATTAAATAGGACATTCCACAATGGATATGCAAGCAACATGGTTAAAAAAATGATGAATGACTAGCAAAAGATATTCTTCTACAAGAATAAGATACGAAATGAAATCAGTCATTACTAAAACAAGCATTTTTATTGAATCCGTGTTACTAATTCAGAACATTTATCTTGATTCTTCAAAAGAAACCTAAATATATGACATGTTACACACTTACACTGATACTTATATGATATTTTTCTTAATTCATCATGTCATTTTGTTCATATTATCTTCATGCAAGACTTTACATACTCATGATCATCATATTAGTAATTTTATAATTCTTTATAATGCACCAATTCTACATTGATACCCGAGTTTTTTTGTTCCTCTAAAATTGGGGGTTAGGGAAAAATTATTTACCATAACAAGGTTTTTGAAAATTATTTATCAAAATAGGTTTTTAGATAACTTATTAAAAACATTGCAATACAATAAAAAAGACCAACAATATAAACTCATTATGACATTTTCTTTTTAGTTCTACATAATTCTCTACATATTTATGTTAACATAAACTCATTATGAGATAGTTTAACATTTTAGTTTAATACTTAATCATGTTTCATGATTTGTTTTGTCTTTCAGGTTGTAAAACAAAATGCTTTTGTTTTTGGACTGACATTTTGAAGTTCATGCTGGGATAATACAGTTAATCTCTAATCTTTTCATGACTTTGCTAATATACTCAATTTTGTGTAACTATTAACTTTTATGTAGACAATGTGACTATCTAATATTTTGGTTAGGCCATCCTACTGTTAATATATTGTCTATTTATAAAATTTTATGGTTATCTATATAGATTTTGTTATTTATCTATTTTCAACCCATGAGTAACACGGGTAATATCCTAGTTTATAATACACCAACTCTACATTGATACCCAAGTTTTTTTCCTCTAAAATTGGGGTTTAGGAAAAATTATTTACCATAATGGGGTTTTTGAAAATTATTTATCAAAATAGATTTTGTAGGTAATTTATTTTGCACTCCTAATCTTATTAGAAAAAATATTTTTTAGACAGAATTACAAATTTTGTCCTTTAAAAAAAGCCAAAAACCGGTTCGTGTCCTTTTCTAAGTTTCCTTGCAGGCGGTGTCCTTTAAACTTTTTTTTTCTACACGTTATGTCCTTTACGCTAACTGGGTTAGAAAAACGCAGTTAAATGCCCTCACGTGAGACGCATGTGAGGGCATTTTTGTCTTTTCACCACCTGCAACTTCTTCCTCTTTCTTCTTCATTTTTCTTCTTTCATCCTACCAACACACTCTTATAACATTCATCTTCTTCACTCACTCTCTCTCTCTCTATAACATTCATAAGATTCAGAACTACCACCATCACCAACCAGCCACCACATGCCACCACCGCCATCACCACCCATCACCTGCTGTTGCGACCACTAATTTCCACCGGCAGCAGAAGGTTGAAATTGAATAGAGATTTGGGAGGCCACTAAAGATCCAAACCCAAACCCTAAATCATTTCACTGTTTGCAAACCCAAATCCCTTATTGATTCTCAATTATCTGCATTGTAGTTGCAAGCCCTAATTTTTATATATCAATCTATGGAGCCGTTGGTGGATGTGCGTGTATTGAATCAGAGCCGTTCATGAATTAGGGGTTGGGTGGCGGATGGTGATTAAGGGTTTGGTGTGGGTTATTGGGAAGGATGACGTGGAGGGTTTGAACACAAAAATGCCCCAAATTTGAACACAAACCTGAATCGGAATCAGTTTCTGAAGACAACCCATTTGAGCCCCAAGTTTTAGGGCTCCAAATCGACGAAATAAGTTTACTTGCACCGCCGGCGACGATTTTGGCCGGAAAAAGAAGGCCGTTACGCCAATTGGAGGGTTCCGGTCGGTCGTACGGAGTGGTTCTGGCGGAAATTGGTTTCCGTTTTGATATTTTACCGCCGGATCTGGCGTCTACGGCGGCGGGAAGACCGGAATCCATGGTGGGAATTGGTGTTTGGGAGTATGTGGGAGTCGGAAGAGATGTGAATCGGCGTTTGGTGGTGGTTATTGTGGGAGTGGATGAATAAAGAAGAAAAATGAAGAAGAAAAATGAAGAAAAATAATAATAAAGAAGAAAAATGAAGAAGAAAGAGGAAGAAGTTGCAGGTGGTGAAAAGACAAAAATGCCCTCACATGCGTCTCACGTGAGGGCATTTAACTGAGTTTTTCTAACCCAGTTAGCGTAAAGGACATAACGTGTAGAATAAAAAAGTTTAAAGGACACCGCCTGCAAGGAAAGGACACGAACCGTAATTTGGCTTTTTTTAAAGGACAAAATTTGTAATTGGGTCTATTTTTTATTAAAAACATTGCAATACAAATAAAAAAGACCAACAATATAAACTGAAAAATAAAACTGATTTAAACAAAAGTTTTGTATTACTTTTTTTTGTTTTATTTCACTTTATTCATGTACGATTGTAGCCAGTGGCTTGTGTGGTATTTTTTTAATGTACCATTGTAGCGAATTGCCGATCCTTCGTTTGATCGAATTATGTAATTTATTTTTAACTAGTGATTGACCCGGCGCAACGCGCCGGGCTTGGTTGTGCCCGTCGAGCTTGATTGTGCGGTAATTGCAAATACATAGTAAATATTTCTATTTGCATAACATTAAGTAGGGTTTAGAAAACATTCAAGTATTTTTGAAATATCAAATATTATCATTCCTAACTTGCAGGCTTGTGATGCATTTAACTGTCTTCTGCAATAGCTAGGCAGGCATATGGAGTTGCACCCACTGCAGTTTCTGCAGAGAAATAGCGGTTGCCATAAGTTGAAATCACGTTATAATCACATATTTTAATTTAAGATTACATCAAAAGTCAAGGATGTAAGTATTCAACTTGAACTTAAAATGTAGCATTGAAATTTGGAAACCGCCCACTGTTAAGTCATTGTAGCGGACTGCGGATATAGTTGAACACAAGGGTATTTTAGGAATTTGAAATATATTACGTTTAAACAGAAAAGTAGATTTTTTATCTTAATAATATAAGTGATTTGCTTACCTTTATATGAACCTTCCCATATAGTAGCATATATCTAACTCAGAAACCACCTCATGAAAAACAAAGAATACATGGTTTACATTCGCTAATAACTGATAATCCAACATTATGTGTATGTCAAAAACACAACCCCAAAAATGTATACAAATTTGTAAGGCTAGATACCATTTCATTATTATTATTACTATTTTTTAGGAAAAACAATTTTTGAGACTTTACCACAGTTGAACATAACAATGTTTTTTTAAACCTTTCATGCCATTACGCTTGACCAGATTAAAAAAGTACTTAGTTCACCAAAATACTAATACAAGGAAACATATACCGATATATTTTTGCTGGCGTAATTAATTGAGCCTGAATTGGAATCATATCGAACAACAAATATACTGGTCATGTACACATGTAATGCATAATCAAGTAGAACCCAAAATTAGTCGGCTACACTCTAATTAAGTAGAACACTAAAAGAGACCATAGTATGCAGCTAGTTTTCTAACAATTAGTTTAAGACAAATTTGATATCTTATAAATGAAACTTTTTGTGTTACACAACAATAGAACATGAAATGCATACCTTAGCGTCCAGTTGTGATCTTTTAGCCTCCATTTTCCTAATGACATAAAAGTGTAAAAATTAAAAAAGCGAATTTGATATACAAATGTTGCATTAACTTGGTTAAACTACTAAGAAACGTCGGCAAATGATACACCAGATAGCAACCGAACCGATCTAAGAAACGTCAAACCGTAAAGTTGTGACTCGGTCAAAAATAGACCACACTCACCAAACACAACAACTTACTGCACAACTCCCCCCCCCCCCCAAGAGTTCCGAATCGGAACCCTGCAACGATAGAAGGTCATCATAACAGGCTCAAATACAGACTGTAGTAGAATAGCCGGTTAAAAGACACCGAATCTTTTATTTTCTATCTTCATTAGCATGTCAAATGAATAAGAAGAAGTAACCCAAGCTGATGTCTGTAATTATCTCTCGATTTCCACCATAACACGAATTCAGAACCCCTAGAAATCGCTAACCCCGTTGACAGAATCAACATATTTACCTTTCTTTCTTTCTTTCTTAACATAATCAACGTAATAGGTTCTACCACAAAGACGAAGCCGGCCACGGTCACCAAACGCTCAATCACCACACCATTGCCGTCCGACGCCACGAATCGGAACCCGGCAACACTACATCCCATTTAGGAACATCGGCGGCGATGTAGTATATATCCAACGACGCCTAGGGCGGTAAAAACGAACCACCGCCGTCCATCGCCACCGAGGATTCCAAATCAGAACCGGCACTCGATTTATCAACGTAGGTGAGGATTTGTGCAATTTGTTAAAACCATTGTTATAATAATAACTTAATTCAATATTATTAATTTATCATCATTTGAAGAAAAACGAGTAATTTACCCTTTTAAACAAATAAGCTTCTTCAAATAAGCTAAATAACCATCTTCAAATAAGCTTCTACAAATTAGCTTATATAAGCTTATAAGCCTAAGCTAAAAAAGCTAAACCAAACACCAAATGAAGCTTATTTTATAAAAAAAGCTATAAGCTTTGGTAAAAAAGCTAGACCAAACACCCCCTAAGGATAGAACTCAATTTTAAGCAAAAGAAGATGGTGGAATAGAGGGAGTCACATAAACGCGTCATAACCTCAGACACATGTATAAAACACGCGACAAACCTTAACGAAGCCTTAAAACCAGCCTGACCCCACCGACAAATTTTGTGGCGCCAAACTTGGTATTTATACTAATAAATACTAATAATAATAATAATAATAGTAATTTAGCCTTTGACAAATTAATACAAAGTCCATTTAACAATTCAATCCAAGTGACTTATTTAGCCCTCTTATATTTTAGTTATAAACCGAACACAAATATTTAATATGGAATATCCAAAGAGGCTAAAATATATTGTCTAATCTTAACGTCGGTTCGGTTTTATACAGTTTTCGGTATCCATTTTTACGGTTTGAAAATTTGAAAACCAACCGATCAAAAGTTAACACAAAAAGTTGATCCTAAAACCAAACTGGTGACCAGTTTGGACAATTTCAGGTTTCGACCGAACTATGAACATCCCTAGTATTAGTGTTGTTTGGTTAGAATCGATTCGGTTCGCCGTCGGTACTAGTACGATACCGGCACTCAAAAACTTATAATATCAAAAATGTATTTTAATTTGAAGATAGCTCTGTTTTAACAAAATTTATTTCGGAATGTCAAGAAAAAACAACTATGAAAAACAATTAAAACGAATGAGGGTATCAATTCCGATAAAACAATATTGTTCAGTCAGAATTGGTTTACATTGTCACAAAACTAGTACAATAACGACACTCGTATGGCTTACGATCCAAAAAGAAAAATATACTTTCAATTCAACTATATTTTCAAGAATATTTATACCATGATGTCGAGATAAAAAAATTAACACAACCTTGTATTCAATTTTTTTTTTCAAAAAGTTAGCGAACACAAATAATATTTGACGTATATTATTTATAACATAAAGATAAATAAAACTAAAAAAGGAAAAGAAATTTACTATTTGTAGTCGTAGCTTAGTAGGAAAACGATTTGAAGTTAAAAAAAAAGACATTAATAAAGTAAACAAATCAACAAAAAAACAAATAAAAATAATACAAAACTTTTATTATTTACATTCAATTTTATTTTCAGCATAATTTTGATCATTTTTACTTTATTTATATAATTTTAATAAAATTATTTTTTATAATAAGATTTAGAGTAAGAAAAAGTAAGTTATATAGAAAAAAAACTATCTTGATAATAACTTTCAAAATCCTCATTTTAATAAATAATTTTCCATATAACTTCATTTTGGGTAAAAGCTTTTCATACCCATATTTTATTTCGGGCAAATTCTCAAAATAACTCAAAGAAGGGAGAGAGAAAAATAAAAGGGAAAATTCCTAAAATGGCTTTTTTAAAAGAGAGAAAAAAGTAACTAGCCATAAATTCTAAAACATTCTCAAAATAGCCTATCAAATTTGGACTGAGTAGACGAGATCTGGAAAAATCTTTAGGCCAATAAAATTCTGACAAGTGTCAAAATCAGACGGTTTTTTTAAAAATGTTGGGAGACCAGTCCATATTTTCCATTAAAAGTTCTTTTAATAATACAGTCTATTCCGACGGTCTTTTAGTGTTTCCTAACGGGTCCCCTCAACTTCCAAAAACATGGGAAATTGTGTCTTCAAATTCAGTCTTTCAATACGCATTTCGGATGAATTTGTACCAAGAAGACGAGATAGTAGTTTATTTCTTATTTGTTGAAATCTAGTCCACTCCTTCAAAATTTATTTATAATCCGTCTACACCTACAATATATTGTGCGATTCCGTCTATTCCGACATGATCATCCAAATAATACATGAGTTATCTTCATCATCTTCCCCTTCATACCTCCACTTAATCATCCCTCTTAAACTTCATGATTTGCTTCAAGACTTAGAGAGTTAGAGTTTGATGAAAAGATGTGAATGAATTATTAAGGATTGAGGAAGATGATAGATATAATGTGAATATGGACGGACAAGTAAGATTATACTACATATTCGTCTCCTTCGTACAAATTATAAAGATTCGTGTCTTGAAAGACAAATTTGTAAGCACATTTTTCCATGAGTTCAAAATTTGTAGGGTCCAAATAAGAATCTTTAATAAACCGTTTAGCAATACAACTTTTAACATTAAGATTTCGTGAAGAAATATGGACGGGTCCCTAAATACTTTCAAAAATATGATCCTCTTAGTTCAATTTTACCAAATTAGTGAATTGAAAGACAAAATTAAATGACACATTTTTCCATGTCTTTAAAATTTGTAGGGGTTAGATAAGAAACTTAAATAATTCGTTAAGCTTTAGAAAATAAATTTTAGTTAAAAAATATAGACGGGTTTCTCAATATTTATAAATTTATGGTCTTCTTGGTACAAATTCACCCGAAATACGTTTTGAAAGAATGAATTTGAAGGCACAATATCCCATGTTTTTTGGAAGTTGAGAGGACCCGTTAGAAACATTAAAAGACCGTCGGATTAGACTGTATTACTAGAAGAACTTTTAATCGAAAATATGGACTGGTCGCCCAACATTTTTAAAAAAATCATTGGATTTTGACACTTGTCAGAATTTTATTGGCCTAAAGATGTGTCCAGATCTCGTCTCCTCAGTCCAAATTGGTGGGCTATTTTGAGAATGTTTTGGAATTTAGGCTAGTTACCCCTTTCTCTCTTAAAAAATGTCATTTTGGGAATTTTCCCAAAACAAAATGATCCTAAAGAAACCAGATTCCCAAAATAACCCAACGAACTTGTACTGAGGCGGCACTTTGAAATTATAACTGACGGGATTGTTGAACCAATTAAAACTTGACACTTGGCATGACTCTGACAAACCCGACGAGATTTTTAAAAATCTTGGGGTTTTCGTCCATATTTCTAAGTTAAAAGATTTTGTAAAAAACAGTCTATTCAGACGGTTTTTTTATGTTTCTTATTTGGTCCGTTCAAATTCTATTTTTCTTGAGAAAATAGCCTTTTGAATTTCGTCTTCCAAGACACATTTTGAATGAATTTGTTCCAAGAAGGTCATATTCTCATTTTTTTTTATCTAGTAAGATCAACTAGAATATTATTCTTATATCTTCTTATTTATCGTCTCTCTTAAATTATTCACCATCTTAAAATCCGATCAACCATTATCATTTCATCCCAATGAAGTATAAGAGAGGAGATCAAGTCGAGGTGGCTGATTTGGGTCCTGGTTTTTTGGGTTCGTGAAATGTGTGTTACCTTAAACCGAGATTCAAGTAAACCTAATAACTTCGAATGGTTGATGTTTGAATCAAGATTGACACCTCCCCGATTACAGGTTGTTGCAACATATTCACAGCTTCCATCATTATTGTTTTGCCATTTACTACCATAACAAACTACAATGTTATCAAATTCCATAAAATCTATCTGAAACCTACTTGGAAATATACTTAGATAGAACTGGAAGAAGATGAAGATAATCATTATTAGATATAATTGATAGTTTAATTTAAGAAAGTGGGGTCCACATAAAACCTAAGTAAGTATAATCAAAGTAGACGGAATATTTAAACACTTTGTCGGTCAAGACGAAATATCAAAAATCCTATCGTTTTAGACGAGATTTAAACTTTTAAAACTTATAAAAACAAATATGAGAATATGAGATAAGAATAAACACCTAACATTTAAATTTGTAGGGTTATCTAGTTGTTGTGCAACTAATGAAATCTTATAATATTGAATAGCAAATTCCAAGGTAACTTTGTGAGAAGAACTTGTATGCTTTTTAATATTTTTATTTCACACCATTATGACATTTTCATAATCATTCGTACCATATCCATGACTAGTTATGTGTCAATTCTATTTGACATGACATTATCATCATGACACCACCTGATCATCCATATACTTCCATATTAATTAAGTTTTCATATATGATATTCTTTATAAACATTCCTTTGCGGTTATCCTCGGCGCAGCTCCGCCTCGTGCCACCCCAGTTTCTTCCTTTTCAGCCGCTTAACACCTCCACTCTCCTCCTTTTAAAAAACATTTTTGTTCTATTACTGAACTCCCGAAGAAATGATGTTACGGAAATTACTTTCGTTAGCCCAAAAAAGCCACCTTATTTTGCTTAACACATGACAAAGACTGTTTAGAATTGAAGGCTTCGGTCTTCATCAACATTTGAATATAAGGAAAACCAAATTAATATTTAGTACGAGAGAATGAAGAAACTAGGCATTTTATGTATTGTGTTTTGGCATAGTTATGATTATATGTGAGAAGTAGCTAGGATTCACACATATAACCAAGCTAGAGATACAAGTTTAATTAGTAGTAATAAAGAAAATAAATGATGCACGGATAAGATACTCGTAATTTGTTCTCATGTCTAATTAAGAAAAAAGAAAAAGAAAAAAATGAAGGTAATTATTTGGTTAGATGAATCAATGTCATTTCCAAAAACTAGTTAAAAATTAATAGGCAAGTAAAGTGATTAACTTGACCAAAAAATTCATTTTCGTTACACAAAGACAAAAGACTCGAATTAAGGAGACACGTTACACTTTTCCGGTGACCGGCGATATCAATGGAACTCCTACTGCCATACGCTGTAAGTTGAACACACACACACACTCTGCCTTACTTACTTACTGGCGTGATAAAGTTTTATCCTAGCACGTACACGTCGATCGTCATTTGATTCCGATTATAGACACGTTTTAGCTTTTATAATTTGGGACTCAAACTCAAATACACCTCGATCGATCGGGTTTTGTAACTTTTGACATTTGCTTGAAAATCAAATTAAGTGTATTTATCTTGTGCTTAAAATCAGATTCTAAGAAACTTAATTAATTCACACCGTGTTTATTTATTTATGTTTTCTTCTGATGGAAGGTAATGGAGGGTTTTTGCATACCTATGGTTAATTATTTGCTTGTGTAGGATTATATGATATAATTATTTTGAGTATGATTAATAACCAACTGCAAGTACAAGGGGGGAGAATCGAATATCGGGTTCAAAATTAAGAAAGATAAATTCTAGCTAGAGTTTAAATTAAATGGTTCATTTATTGTTAGAGTTCCGAGTTTAATTATTTACTACGTATGTGTTTGGCTGGGTATTATTAGTAATTAGAGTTGGAGTTCGAAACAAGTGCATTAAATTCCGGTATAAGTCGAGGTGTAGCTAGGGTCGTCATTGTATGTTGTGTGGCTTTCGCTCTTAATATAGTGAAAAGAGTCGAACGGTTTGTGTTCAAATAACGCCTGTTTACCGTTCATGTTTGGGCCTGATCGATTTCCAACAGTATATATATAACTGAAGAGGTAGGTCCCCGCAAAGCCCAGTTGGACCCGCAAGACTCACCTTAAAGAGGTACGTCTGCGCAAAGACCAACTGGATCCGCAGGACCCACCATGCTCAGAGAGATGAAGACCTTACACGCAGTAAGCCAGCTGTCCCCGCAGGAAAGCCTCCCTTGTTACAGTACCCTGCCTGTCCCCGCAGCTGTGGGTACAAGCCAAGAAGGAAGGCTACCCGCACTAACAGTAAGGCTACACGCATAAGACACTAACTCTTATACTTCAGTAATGTCACCTGAAGAAGGAATGAGCAGGGCGGGAATATTCCCGCCCAAAAGAGCCAGTCCGTACGCTTCTAGAAGATCTTTTGTACTATACCTACCAAGGTATGGACAAATAGACAAGATCTGACAAAAGCGACCCATGAACCAATCACAGGGTGACAGCTCACTGACAATAGTACGAGGAGGAGCACGCTCCAGTACAAAATGTCACTATCAGCCGCTGCCTACCCACCAACTCCCATCGTGGCACGAACGTAGCCCATAGTTGGTGGAAAAGGAATATTATATACAGCTAGCCGTACCTGCTTGGAAACCTACCTTCGGCTATAAATACTCCAACACCTTGGAACGGTATCATCATCTTCTCTCTAGCTATTTCTCTCAATATACACTTATATTCAGAGCAATCTAGTCTGATTCTCACGCCGGAGGGTGGCTACAAGGAGGAACCCCCCCCCCCTCTCAGTGACGAGCTTACGGTGTCTGTTTTGCAGGTTGAGAAGAATAACCATCTTTGCCGGACCTAACCCTCGTGGGAAACATCTACTTAACCCTAAGATTATCCTTAATCTGCCGGGGTCACTTAGTGTTTCTTCATTGGCATCATCCGTGCATTAAGCTAGAACTAATTCTTTTTCTCAGTTTTTTCAAACTTCTGAAAAGATGGTTAAGTTTACTCCGATGCCAAAGCCACCGAGTAACCAAGAAACTCCGGTAAACACAACCCCAGCTACTGGGGGGAACACCGGTGAATACACGATTTTTACGAACACAACCCTGGTTACCCAAGCCGGGGCAAGTGCAGTAAACAATCCTCCCCTGGGATTCATTGATACCCAGGTGGAGAAAAAACAGACGAGGCTTCCTCGACAAACACTAGATCAAGTTAAAGCCTGGGCGGAAGCACGTCAGAAAGAATTCCAAGCCGAGTTGGACGAACGTTTACGTTCACTCCAACAGGCCAATGATGAATTCGGAAGCACTCGACAACAGCTCAACATGAGCAATGATTGCGAGTATTTGGATGATGAAGATTGGGAAGAATCTGACAGTGACGCAAACCCTCGTCATAAGGCGAAAGGGAAGCGTAAAGAAGCAGACTTCCACTCGAGAAGAAAATTTCGAGGGAACCTTCAAACCAAAGAACACGGGGGGAAACCCACGTGACTTCTCCAAAACTTTCAGACCAACTGTTGCGAATGCGGGAACGTCCAAATTTGCAAGGGACATTGCGGAAGCAATCGCTCCAAAGAGTGCCAAACAGATGTCCAACATAGGCACTTACGATGGCATATCTGACCCGGACGATCACCTGAACAGATTTATAGCGGGGGCAACCGTCAGTAATTGGACGGAACCCACATGGTGTTACATGTTCCAGATGACGCTCGTGGGGGCAGCCAGAGCGTGGTTTGATCGTCTACCGGTCCACCACATCTATGATTGGGCAGACTTCCAGCACAAGTTCAGCCAGCACTTCAGTCAACAAAGAAAATATACTGAAGAGCAATGGACGATCCTCAACTGCATCCGATAGGAAGACGAATCTTTGCTAAACTTCATCACTCGCTTCAACTCAAAGAAGCTAAGTCTGGGCACTATTAGCGAAGATCTTGTTCGCGCCGCTTTCATCCAAGGCGCTGAGTACCCAGAGCTCATCCGCACGTTGACGGGTAAAGATGGCATGCCATCCACGTGGGATGCCATCATGACGACAGCTAAACGCTTTGCCGAGACGGAGAAGCAACTGGGTAGAAATCTTCCCCAGAGCACAAACCTCTACACGCAGAGAATAAGAGAAAATAACGTCCGTACCGCCCGACAAAATAAAAAGAGGAAGCTTGGTATTTGGCAGTCAAGGATATACTTTGACACCTCATCCAGCTCTCGCCCTCTCTTAGGCGGAAGGGACAACACGCACTCGTCGAACCGGAATCCCAGATGGACGCCACTCACCAAAAGCGTCACCGAGATATTTGCCACCGAGAAACTCCCATGGCCAAAGGCTCCAATAATCCGACAGCGTCATAACGCTGATCAGAGCAAATCCTGTGACTTCCACGGGACAAAAGGCCACACCACGGAGGAATGCACATCTTTGAAGGATATCGTCGAAACATTCATCAAAGATGGGAAACTCACACACCTCGTGGCGTCAATCAAGAACGGAGGGAGGAATGACAATCGGTACAAGGGCAATGGACGAAAGCTCGTTGACATCAGCATTCACATGGTTCATGGCAACGTCAGAGGAAGAAAACGACGAACAACAGAGCCAAGTGCGTGGAAGGAAGCTGAAGTGCGCTTCCCGCGTGTGCCAGGAGGGCCCAACAAAGAAGGCCCCATAGTCATCAAAAGCCAGCTGGGGCACTACATCACCTCCCGCACTCTTGCTGATAATGACGCTTCGTCAACGGTCATGTATAGGCAGTTCTTCGACAAGCTAGACGACGAAGACAAAGAACGCCTAGAAACGGTTTACGCCTCGATGGAAGGGTTTGTCGGCAGCACAAACACCCCCTTGGGTATCCTATCTTTCCCCGTCACTCTCACGGACGGGAAGTACTCCAGCACAGAAGACGTGGACTTCGTTGTAATGAGGAAGCCACACCACACATACGACATTCTCTTCGGGAGAGATGGGATGGCAAGATTTAATGCCGTGGTGTCTTCGGTCCATGGTATGATGGAATGGCCAACAGCTGAGGGCGTCGCGATGATCACGGGTATTCCCCAGGTATGCATCGCATCTGTCTCATCTAAACCCAAACCAAAGATGGCTAAACCAACAACCTCTGAGCCAGAAGAATGGGCCTTCAATGGCAAATACCCTGACCAGGCTGTTACCATTGCCCCAACGATCACTAATCCCACACGCACCTTACTCAAACGCTTGTTGCAAAAAAATGCCGACATCTTTGCGTGGACACCAGCTGACATGACTGGTGTACCTCGAAGTAAGGCTGAGCATAAGCTCAAGTGTGACCCGGCGTTTGCGCCGGTCATACAAAAGCGTCGCGTAATGGGTGCCGAACAGGCTAACGCGTGTAGAACCCAAGTCAAGGAACTCCTTGACGCAGGCATCGTACGCGTTAGTAAATATCAAACATGGGTTGCAAATCCCGTCATGGTACCGAAATCTAACAAACAATGGCGCATGTGCATAGATTTTAAAGACCTAAACAAAGCATGCCCCATGGATTGTTACCCGTTACCCGAAATTGACCTTAAGGTAGATTCATTAGCACCGTTTCGCCTTAAATGCTTCCTTGATGCGTATAAAGGGTACCATCAAATCCACATGGCTGTTGACGATCAGGATAAAACCGCATTTCGGACGCCCGATGGCACATTTTGTTACCAAATGATGCCATTCGGACTTAAGAATGTCGGGTCCACATACCAACGCCTGATAGACAAAGAGTTTCATGCCCAAATTGGGAGGAACTTGGAAGTTTACATGGATGACTTGGTCATAAAAAGCCTCGAGCCAGATGCGATGTTGAAAGACATCGAAGAAACTTTCAACACGCTCAGAAAGATAAACATGAAGCTCAACCCGAGCAAGTGTTCCTTTGGGATGGAAGAAGGGAAGTTCTTAGGAGTCATCGTTACCAAAGATGGCTTCAGAGCGAACCCTGAAAAGGTCGAAGCCATTATGAAAATGGAATCACCTGCTACCATCAAACAGGCTCAGACACTGAATGGACGACTAGTCGCACTTAACCGCTTTTTGGCAAACCATGCGGATAGGTCGTTCCCATTCGTGTCAACATTGAGAAATTGCTTGAAGAAAACGCACTTCCGCTGGACACCAGAAGCGGAAGCAGCTTTTCAAGAGATTCGGTCACGCTTGATCGAACTCCCAACACTCACAGCACCAGAAGTGGGGGAGGAATTAATTCTCTACCTCTCCGCCACAGACAGAGCAACTGGGGCAGTCTTACTAGTAGAACGAAAGGGCGTCCAGATGCCCATCTACTATGTAAGCCGCGTCTTAACAGACGTGGAAACCCGGTACTCCACCTTGGAAAAATTAGTCTTAGCGCTTGTACAGGCTTCACGCAGGCTAAGACGATATTTCCAAGGCCACCCAATCACCATTCTCACCAACTTCAAACTTGCAAACGTTCTAGGCAAACCCGGGTTGTCGGGATGCCTAGCTAAATGGGCAATTGAGTTGGGAGAATACGCGATAAAGTACAAGCCAAGACCAGCCATAAAAGGCCAGGTCTTGGTCGACTTTATTGCAGAAGTCCCCGCTTCGCGGGAAAAAGAGTGCCAGGAAGAGGCTCAACCCTCTCCAGCACAAGACATTAACGATGTCTGGCGACTCTACACTGATGGAGCAGCTAACAACGAAGGTTCAGGCGCAGGGTTGAAACTAACTAACCCAGCAGGCCAAGAATACACTTACGCTATTCGGCTGGATTTCCCAAGTACGAATAACGAAGCGGAGTACGAAGCATTCTTGGCCGGATTAAGAATTGCGCGTAAGATGGGGGTGAAAAACTTGGAAGCCAACGTGGATTCCATGCTAGTAGCCAACCAGATAAACGAGACGTACACGGCCGTGAACGATACAATGGCCCTGTACCTCGCACAAGCAAAAACCCTTATGCGCGATTTCAACGACTGCAAAGTTATGCACATCAAGCGAAGCGAAAACAAATCTGCGGATGCGTTAAGCAAGCTTGCATCGTTAGCCTTCACCCACTTGGGAAAAGACATCCGCGTTGAACTTCTTGGAGCACCATCAGTCCCGCACAAGGAAATTTGTGTCATCCAAACCGGCACGGAAACATGGATGACACCAATCATAAATTACCCTGCAGCGGGTGTACTACCAGAGTCAAAGACACAGGCAAGAAAGATACGCTGTAAATCACTGAACTATCAACTTGTCGATGACATACTTTACAGGCGTAATTTTCTTGGCCCACTCCTCAGATGCGTTGACGACCAAGATGCTGACTACCTCCTAAGGGAAGTACACGAAGGCATCTGTGGAGTACACGCAGGTCCACGCGCAGTTGTAGCTAAGCTAAACAACGCGGGATACTTTTGGCATGGGATGCATACGGATGCGCTGGCCTACATCAGAAAATGTAGATCCTGCCAGCTCTACGCACCCAACACACATCGCCCGAAGAACGAACTTGTTCCAGTCACTTCTTCATGGCCATTCCAGAAGTGGGCCATCGATGTGACAGGCCCATTTCCCACAGCAGCAAGGAACGTTCAGTTCCTAGTGGTAGCCATCGACTACTTCACCAAGTGGATAGAAGCAAAACCCCTAGCCCAAACAACCGCAAAACATATCAAAAAATTTATTTGGGAATTTATTATTTGTCGTTTTGGACTTCCACAGAATTTGGTGAGCGATAACGGCACCAACTTTGTTGACCAGAAGCTACAAAAGTGGCTGAAAGAGCTTCAAATCACCCACACCTTTACCTCAGTGGCACACCCGCAGGGTAATGGTGAGGTGGAAAGAGCAAACAAAAGCATCGTCGACGGCATAAAGAAAAGACTCTTGGAGCATAGATCCGGCTGGGTGGACGAAGTTCCACACGTCCTTTGGGCAAACAGAAAGCAGAAAAAGGCAAGCACGGGCGAAACCCCATTCAGCCTCACCTACGGCACTGAAGCCATGGTTCCAGTCGAGATCGGTCTACCCTCTCCAAGAGTCATGACTCAACCAGAAGACAATGATGCGGAAAGACGGTTAGACCTTATGCTAACCGAAGAGCGCAGAGACTTAGCCGCAGCGCATGAAGAGAACTACAAGCGACAAATGCAAAAGTACTACAACACGCGGGTGAAATTCTGCAACTTCAATGTCGGAGACTACATATTGCGTAACAACGAGGCTTCAAACCAGGAGCGCCCAGGAAAGCTGGCCCCGGTCTGGGAAGGGCCATACATTATTAAAGAAGTTCTGGGAAAGGGCACATACCGGCTCGAAAGGCTCGATGGCACCCCCATCTCAAGAACATGGAATGGAGCTCAATTACGCAGATGTTACATGTAGATAAATTCCAAACTTGTAAAGAAAAGGCCTAGAGCCACTTCTAACGGAAATGATTCTCCTTATCACATTGATGTTGATAGCCTTGCCTTTATACTTATGAACTGACCACACTGATATTCCGGTATTCACCGCATAAATAAGTGAGGGAGGAAGTAAGTCGTTGCGTGTGGAAAGCGGCACAACCCACATAAACACAAAAACAACAAAAATTTCTAAGGGGAAGATGAGGAAAACCTTCACGCAGGTCAGACATAGATGAAGTTTGGTCATCCTACTAAGTGAAAGTGACGGTCCTACCTGCACAATCATGATAGAGGAAACAGAACATTAACCTATTATCTGACACGCGTCGAAAGGTTAACTTATTCAAAACACTTAGAAAATTGCTAAGTTAAACTTAAATATGCATGAACAAATCATATAATGTTTACAAGGCAAGGCGTTAACAAAACATTTATATTCACATTAAAAGCTGTTCAAACATTACAAAATAGCCAGGTATCTACCCGCCTACAAAAAATACAAATCTATCCTAACGGCTGGGAGGAATCTCAAGATTCAGGCTTCGGGACCACTCCCTCCAAACCCACTTGAACCCGCACCATCAGTTGGCTGCGGCTGTTCAAGGAAAGATTTGAGAACAGCTAGTCCGTCATCAGCAGCAGCAACTTCGTTCACCTTCTCCACAACCGGATGAGAGAAAGCAGCATACTGGTTCACAGCTTGGTCGTAGGCAGCTTCAGTATCAACATCATGTAGAGGAAATTTGGAAGGCGGGATGCCTTTCTCTGCAAATCCTAGACCAAGCAAGAATCCAGCTTTCTCTCCATCCTCATGAGAAGCGTTGAGGGCTGCACTCATGGCATCATCATAGGATGTATTCGCGAAAATCCGATGCACAACCTACAAAAAAAAAAAACTTTTCTAAGTATAAAGAAAAAGAGCAAAAAGCAAAGAGTTATGGAGCTATGCGTACCTGCGGCAACGCTTCTCGTAGAAGCCAGTCCTTATTGGACAGAGCCTCTTGAAGGGTAGCGTGAGCTTGATCGCGTGCGCGTTCGGCCTCATTCTTGTTTAAGTTGGCGAGCAGCACTTCCTTGGCAGCAGCCTCCTCAACGCTTTTAAGCTTGCGCTCAGTGCGATCAAGCACACCTTTCTGATCCAAGAGCTCCTGTAGCTTCTTGGCATCTTCTAAAGCCAAAGCCTCATGAGCCTGCTGAAGCTTCTCCAATTTAGCTTTTAATTCTTCATTCTCAGCGAGCAGAGGCTCAGCAACGGCTTCAGCTTTGGTGGCCCATTCAGTTGCATTACGCGCAGTTTCCTTAGCCAACCTAAGCTGTTCGTTAATAGCTTGGGTAGCCTTGGAACGGGCCTCATGCCTAGCTTGAATTTCGGCCTCAAGATCCTTGAAGGCCTTCTCTTTCTCCGCAGCGGTGGCGGCAAGCTTCTTGTTCTCTACCCGCAGGGGTCGCACCTGAGCCCCCTCCAAGCTACGCGCAGTCTTTAATTTGTCGTTTTCACGACAAAGTAACTCGACACGCGGCTGCATCCGGGCGAGAAGGATTCGAAGCTCGTTGGACAACCTGCCCTCCTGGTAGCTAGCCATTGCCTCCCCCAATGCACCGCTTGGAGCGGCATGGCGCGCCCAGTCGACGCAGTCTGCAGCCGTCCAGAGGGTTGTTCCCCGGCGGATATTCCACCTTGGAGCATAAACCTCATTGGAATCCGAAACTGCAAAAACAAAAAACAGTTAGGAAAAAATGACAAGAATGGATAACATGCCAAAGTAACCCCACGCACCTGTAGGGTCGATAACAGGCCGATAGTCTCTAAACCCATCACCCGAACCTAAAGGATATCCATCCAAGAGGTCAAGGAGATGGGAAGGAGGCAAAGATTGGACCCCCTCATCAACAGAGGTAAGTCTAGAGGTCCCAACTCTAAACATACCTGAAGAACCGGCCAAGGACGAGGTAGTCGCTGACGCCGAATGTGACACTGCAGAAGCCATTGAGGTAGAGACCATCGGAGATGAACTCATTTGAGATGAACTCATAACCGTGGTAGCCGCCGCAGATGAGCTCGCGGAAAAAGTCACCGCCGGTCCGGTGAATGATGTAGTAAAGATGGCACTGACGGCCGGCGGAGAAGTTGAACTGCTCAACGCAGCAACGAAACTGGACGCCATCGTCGGCACAGCAGCCATGACAGATGACGTCATAACCGGAACAGTTGCTTCAACAGTATGAGCAACTGAACCAGTACCAGAAACAGGCGCAGCCGCCTAGGTCATCGCCTCGGATAGGTTGACCAAACCTATCGTCGTGGGTCCTGAACCGCTTCCTCCCGCACCGCTCTCGAAAGCAGATAAGTCCACTCCTGCATGAAGAAAAAAAGATATAAAAAACAAAGGCGGAAGGAAATGCGGAAAAGGTACACAAAAAGTATACTTACTGGTTTTCTTGATCTTGAAAGCCCTGACAGGCGGAGATGGACCAGATGAAACTGGCCTCTTCACGCCAGTCACCTTCGCAGCGCTTAGTGGCTCGGAAGTGACAGCCGTTGTCTCAACCTCTGAGACAATGGCCTCATCACCACCACCAAGGTTCCCCGCCGCCTCCTCACTTTCAGTCTCGGAATCAGACTGATTCCCCAAGTTAACGAAGGTAGCAACCTTTGTTTTGCCTTTCGCGCCAGCCGCCTTCTTCTTCCTCACAATAAAAGGCCCATCTGCGGATCCCTCATCAGAAGATGACAAGATCAGAGGAATTCCAGCAGAAGTTTGAGCATGAAGAGGACGAGGATTAAAAAACTCCTTACCTGGCCGAGTGGCGCTTAAAATCTCGTGGCCTGGTGGGTAGACTTCTACAAATCTATCCGCAGTCTGCTCCAAAATGGGCAACTCGTTCTCATCGAGATCACGAGTACCCAACCGTGCGGGACCACCAGTCTCCCGCGGGTGCAAGAGCGACTATAAGTTGTTCCCTTCTGAAATAAAAAGATAACAATGTTAGAAGAAAATCCTAAACCAACACAAAAGACGGAGCATACCATAAGGAATATAGTTCAAACCGTATTCAAGGACGATGGGTATTTGCGGCATCCCAGACCCGGCATCCTTCCACACGCGGCTCATCCCAAGCATCACCATCCCAGACTCCGCGAAGCGATAAACCGGAGTCTGAATCTGGGAGATCTTGGTGAACCATTCCGTCTCATGGTAATTGGAGGCGTGAAGGTTAGGAAGTGCCCTCCCATTCTTGAACGTCATCGCGAGCGGAGATGTAGAAAAACTCCCGCTTCCAAGAACGAAGACTACGCTCAGTAGCGCAGATCTTCAAACCCTTGATCCGAGTAACAAGGGTATACCAACCCTGGATGCACCTCCAAGTGTAGAAGGTCATCAGGTGGTCGACGCGAGGCTCGATACCCAAAATACGGTACACCCATTCGAAATGGCGAACTTTGGCAATTGCCATTGGGTGCACCTCCGTCAAGTGAACACCGTGTTTCTCCAGAACACGGTACACGAACTTCGTTAATGGGAATCTTAGATTCTCATATAGGAAGAACGAAGCGTAGACCCCTATCTTGCCCTTAGGGGCGTCGTATACGGTCTGGTTGGCCTCCGGGAACTCTGGCTCATACGGCTCCAGCATGAACTTCTTGACGATGTAATGGTATACATCGACAGAAAGAGTACACTGGCACTCGCCAGCAGTACTCTTATCGTCCTTATCGGACGTGGACGTCGGGTTCTCGAGGTAAACGTCGGACTCCTCGACGTTAACCTCGGGGTCATGAGTAGAAGAAGACATTTTTAAATGTTAATGAAAGAAAGCGGTTTCAGGAGAATGCTCGCCGGAAAAGATGAGTATTCGCCGGAAATCGCTTAAAAGGAAAAGGAAAGGTGAAGTGAAGGTATGGGACGAGATACACCCTCTCCCCCCTTATATACTCATCGCAATGAATGCGATGAATTTAATGCGGATGAGAAAGAAAGCGCAGGCGCAATGACACGGCGACACGTGTGGATAAAGCAAGCTGGCAACAGGTGTCGGAATGGCGTGTGTCATGAAACTCGCGCCCACGCGCCTGAAAAAGCGTCCTGATTGACCACATGCTGTCACGTCGTCATAACTTCCTGCACGTCCTGAAACCATCAGAAGACGCCAACGTCCCTTCAACCGTTTGGACTGTCCTTATCCTTTCACCAACTCTCCGAATTCCAGAAAGATTCAAAAAGATTCAAAAATAAGAGGGAATATACCCCCTACCTTGGAAAGCAAGAAACCGTAAGACAAGTGCGGGTACAGTGTCAAGGCGAAACTCTTCACATACTTAGCACTTGCAGGGAATTGAAGCCAAGAAGATACCTTGGAAAACAAGAAACCATAAGACAAGTGCGGGTACAATGTCAAGGCGAAACCCTTCACATACCCAGCACTTGCAGGGAATTGAACCCAAGATGGATCTTATGGGTCATGTTTGCGGAAAGGGAAATAACACCCCCGTATGGCGGGAACGTTGAGAACTAGATTGTTTGAAGCTTCAAGGTGGAATTGGTTGTTTAACATAACTGATCACTATGTCTAAAACTACCAATACCCCGTGGAGAATCTACACAAGTGAAACTCGACGCTCCCGACTTGCGGAGAGGTTATGCACCTACCCGCATCATACCCAAAGATCAGGCAGAAAAAGTCGGGAATTTTCTGCAAGTGACATTAGGAAAACTGCGGGAAGAATCCCCACGGAGAACCTTAAAAAACGAAAACCCCTTTAAAACCCCTTGCTTAAAGTCCAAAAGTTCACCTCACTTATTAACAATTCATGAGAAGAACAATGGACTGGGGGACTTGAAGAGGTAGGTCCCCGCAAAGCCCAATTGGACCCGCAAGACTCACCTTAAAGAGGTACGTCTGCGCAAAGACCAACTGGATCCGCAGGACCCACCATGCTCAGAGAGATGAAGACCTTACACGCAGTAAGCCAGCTGTCCCCGCAGGAAAGCCTCCCTTGGTACAGTACCCTGCCTGTCCCCGCAGCTGTGGGTACAAGCCAAGAAGGAAGGCTACCCGCACTAACAGTAAGGCTACACGCATAAGGCACTAACTCTTATACTTCAGTAATGTCACCTGAAGAAGGAATGAGCAGGGCGGGAATATTCCCGCCCAAAAGAGCCAGTCCGTACGCTTCTAGAAGATCTTTTGTACTATACCTACCAAGGTATGGACAAATAGACAAGATCTGACAAAAGCGACCCATGAACCAATCACAGGGTGACAGCTCACTGACAATAGTACGAGGAGGAGCACGCTCCAGTACAAAATGTCACTATCAGCCGCTGCCTACCCACCAACTCCCATCGTGGCACGAACGTAGCTCATAGTTGGTGGAAAAGGAATATTATATACAGTTGGCCGTACCTGCTTGGAAACCTACCTTCGGCTATAAATACTCCAACACCTTGGAACGGTATCATCATCTTCTCTCTAGCTATTTCTCTCAATATACAATTATATTCAGAGCAATCTAGTCTGATTCTCACGCCGGAGGGTGGTTACAAGGAGGAACCCCCCCCTTCTCAGTGACGAGCTTACGGTGTCTGTTTTGCAGGTTGAGAAGAATAACCATCTTTGCCGGACCTAACCCTAGTGGGAAACATCTACTTAACCCTAAGATTATCCTTAATCTGCCGGGGTCACTTAGTGTTTCTTCAATGACAATCATAATTTTTGTATACAGCGTATGACAGTATATCAGGAGTGTATTTTGAATGTCTACACTTGCTTCCAACCTACCTTAGGTTTTTTCATATATACTTCTTAAAATACACGTTTTCCATGGGGAAGGAATTGCTATAGATAAATATAACCAAGACTGATTATGCCACCAACAGGACGGATTGCGCGCTGCTGATCGATTTAATATATTTTTGCACATACATACTAATAATACTATATATGACTGATCGATCCTTGGTGGAAGCTAGCTAGTTATCATATATATCATTTGCTTCACAAGATATAAATAAATAATAAGAAAGGTTCATTATTTACTTGGACCGTGTTTTCTTCTGATGGAGTGTGAGATGTTTTGTTGTTAATAAATAACTAATATTAGTTACCACGCACATAATCATTGATTCATTGGGTTGCTTCAAGGTCATTTGTTGTCATGCCTAATGGTTGTTACAATATGCATGTTCCAGATTCTCCTCAATGGCTTCCAGGTTGCTTAGGAGAGGCGCATCCTTGATGAGATCGTATGGACATGGAGTAGGTATGTATATGCATTCTTTTACTCGCGATCGATCTTGTTGTTGAATCATTGAGTTGTTCGTTTACTAACTCTTCCCACTCTGGTTTTTGTAGCCACTAGGCTAGACAAAATTGGGTTGGAATGGCTGAGCAGGAAGGTCCCGAGAGAAGGATGGACCAAGAATGATTATGATGAAATCCAATTGCAGATCCCAATAGCCGAGAGCTGAAGACTGACGACATCCAGATGCTTGTGGATACCAACAACAAGTTCTTGCTGAGGGAAAAAAACTCGACAAGCTACATGTCCAAGAATTACCACTAAGTGGTAATTTTGAGAAGGCTCGCTTCAAATCAACCATGGAGGGCGGTTTGGTGACAATCAACATCAAGAATTTCAGGAGGAACCGGGTGGAGCTGAAGTTTACTGATGATTCTAATTAGCCACCTTAGTGTGCTGTTAGAGTTCAACTCAACCATGCTTAATTTTGTTACTAGTATCTATATATGTTGTTAACTCATTACCTTATCACTCGCTCTTCTATGCCTGGGACGTATGATGAAGTAACTGATCGAATGGTTTTTGTTACACTAGTCTTTTGTTTACATATATTGGTTATGTGCGCATATTATTATTAGAGGAAGCGGGTTTTAAGTCGGTTCAAAATACAAGATGTACTGGATTAATTAGGTTGACTTGTCACCATGACTTAAGTCTTTTGAATTTTTACAATCATTGACATTGTCACTTGCTTGTAACTCTGTAGCAGCATTGTTTTTTTACATAGGAAGTCATCATATCACATCTCTTGAGTTGATAGAATGGAGGTCATGTTCAAAGTTGACATGATGTCAAGATGGATAGGCGGCCTTTACGTCCTTGCCGGATACAAGACGTACCGTTACCGGGTTACCATGCTTTGTCTATTTCTTGTTAGATCATATAAACATTTTGGTCAACTTTCTTCCCATCTGACTTATAAGGTACGTACAACGATTGTTAAGCTGACAATTCGGAGTCATTTTTTTGACTTTGGAGTTCACATCGAGACCAAATGTTTAGCGATTAAAATTGCAACCCAAACGATTTACGACCGATTATGGGACCGGCTTCTTTACGACCGAATTGTGGTTCAAACTTGCGACCTGCTTTGTAACCATTGTTCTAGTCGCCTAATTATTTTGCACATTTAAAATTATTATATTTTTGCTCTACTATTCATATTTTGCTTTTAAAGTTAATCGGTATCAAGATATAAGTCTAAAACTTGTTCTTTTTTGAATTGTTAGGCTACTAGTTGTGGGGTTTTAAACTAGTTGTGGGGCTTTAACAGGGACGGTAAAAATGATGTGGCGTGATATATCGGGTCTTTAACACCGCGCCATGGTAAACGAGGAAATGGTAATGTGGTAATGGGGCTTCAGCAAAGAAATGTTTTAATAAGGAAATAGAGAGGCTTTAACGTGGTAAGCGAACTTTTAATTTAAGTTAATCACATAAATGACCAAATATACATTTGTGATCACCTATCCAACGATTTAAGCAATTTGCACATAATGGAGAAAGTACTAGTAATCAGGGAATAATAAATCACATCTCGTTAAATACTAATTCAAGTTTACATAAGCAGAAAATCAAGTATTCTTTTATTACCTAGCCTAAAATTTATCTTGATGTGTGTTTTTGTTTATGGGTAATAATCTAAGTGTATCGGGTTGGGACACTTGGGACAGTGGGTTGATGGGTTTAGGGTTGGTGGTAGGAGTGCAAACGAGGCGAGCTGCACACGAATTACTTGAGATTGACTTACGAAAAAGCTCGATTGAGCCGAGCCCGAGCTTCACTTGTCGAGCGTGAGCTGACTCGTGAGCCTAAACCTATCTTTGCTTCTTCTCTTTTCTATAACTTTTCCGTTTCATTCCAATGCATCTGAAAGAAAGTTATTAATCACATGGCAAAATGATTTTGAAGTTTTATGTATCACTACAGGTAAAATGTGGGTGACCTTTTAACCTGTTTCACCTGCTTTCCTTTAAGCTACGTTTTTTTCTCCGGTTGGACCAATTTGAGACATAACATAACGTGAATCGACTCATTGATATGTAAATGAGTCAAACTTATTATCCGATGTCCGGCTAATAAAAAAAAAGATTCCAGTTTTATCTCTATAAATAAAAGTTTCTAAAAATGTTTTTACAAACACATCTTGATGACGTGTTATGCCTCAACGTGTCTTTTACGACCTATTAGTTTCCAACACGCGCCTTTCACGACATGTTAGCCTCAGACATGTATTTCACGACATGTTTGCCCTATTAATTTTTTTTTTCAATATTACATTATTATAACTAATTTTACTCATATTTGGTTTTTTTGTAATGCATAAAGTTTTATAAAGTTCCAAATATACCGTTGAGACGTGCTTATTTTTATCTACGTGTTGTCATAAACTTTACTTAAAACGAGTATGATCAAATTTAATTAAACATTTATTAAACATTTCGATATCAATTTGACACTCAGTTTTGAGCAAAATTTATGACAACATATAGAAAAAACAAACAAGTCTTAACGACATATCCGAAATTTTATATAAATTTATATATTACAAGTTATAAATTAAAACCCAAATATGTATAAAATAAATTATAATCATGTAATATTAGAAAAACAAGTAACATGCCAAACATGTCATGAAAGAAACACGTTGGAGGGTAACAGGTCATGAAAGACACGTTCGGTGGCCGAATAGGTTGTGAAAGACGCGTTGAGGCTTAACACGTCGTCAAAGACGTGTTTATAAGGTATATTATGAAAACTTTTATTTATGAGAACAAAAATAAAACCTCTCTTCATTAATAGAACATTTTTGGAACTATCCCTGATTCTTTTAGGATTGAATTACAAAGATTGTTCTTTATGTTTATAGTAAATTTAATTGCTTGTCATTTATCTTCAAAATTGTTATGTTTTATCCTTTATGTTCTGAAATCCAACATGTAACATCCTACTTTTGATAATTATAAATAAAAGGGATTGTGTTTATTTAAAAGTGTATTGATATTTAATTAGGTTGAATAAAATAATAGAGTGTGGGCTTGATTAATGAAAGATGAAATAAAGGATAAAGATGGACCTTAGGCCCATAGGCTTAAGAGGGTATAAATACTCCTAAGCCTCCTTACACACACAAACACTCTCAACCTTACGGCCGAGATCCGAAATCCAAGAACCAAGCTAAGATTTATTTAGATCTTTAGCTAAGCAAGAAAGAGCAAGTCCGCAGACATACAAGAAGCCAACCCGTAGCTTAACATACGTCAAAAGGTATGTTTTATGTATAAAGATTTTGTTTTAAAGAACGGTTTGTCCTAAGACTTGGTACTAAGGCAAATCGAGTATTTTTATGCCATAAAAATATAAACTTGACGCTAAAAGTAATGGACTCGTTAGTATAAACGGTTCATATAATAACCCTAGATCTAGCTTAAACGAGTTTGAAATCGATAAAGGAGTAAACTTTATTGATAAGAAAGCTAGATCTTGGTCCATGATAGAAAGGAAAACGTTTAGGAGATGATACAACACTGAAAAATGAGAATGGGTGTTAATATATGAGGTATTAATTATGATAAAGGTGTTAATACCCTGCAGTGGGTATATTCGAATGAAAAGCAAGCATTCGAATTGTAACAACTCGGACTATTCAAAATTTATAAACCGGACCCATTTCAATGTTCGGGAAATTTTATCACGTTTATCGAGTAACTAATATTTTATTTAATTGTTTATTTAATTATTATATACAAATAACTTTGATAAATATTCAATTTTAACCCAAACAAAACTTTTTCCTCAATGTGTTTCCACTTCCCATCTTCAGGGACCATACTGCAGTTTCTATTATAATTCTCATATTAAAACCCATCCTGGACCCGTTTACCCAAGATCCAACCCAGATCTTAACCCGTATTGAGAACCCGTTTATACTTGGTGTAGCTTGGACATCAATTCTCGCGTTCAACATGGAAATTAAATCAAATTTTATATTCCTATTTCGGCCTCACCGACAACTTGATTAGGAAACAATGATCAAACGTGATACTAATTGCTTATTTGACCAAACCGTCAATAACCTCGATTATTATTAAGCATAATCTACGCATAATAATTCAATTCATCACTCATACACGATCCTTATACCAGCGCCTACCTAGCCCATATAATTAATTTGATTCTACCAAGCTGCATGTACCTGTTCTTGACCTTCTCTTAGCCGGCGCTGTATCGACATAGTTAAGCCTCGTTTAAACATCAAGATAGGTAATAAACTATATTGTTAGCTTCGTCATGATTCACACAACGATAGCCCTCTGTCTATTTAATCAATTAACGATCAATTTAACAGGTTAATTGATCTAGGGCTCATATCTAATATGTATCTATGTTTTATAAATTATCAGATTGAGCTTTAAACAATTAAACAGTCTGGATCAGTTTGTTAGGGTTGTTTTGTTTAAGACATGGGTGTCCGGGGGACGTGGGTTCGATTCCCCCCAACCCGTGTTTTCTTTGTTTTTTTTTGGATTTTGTTCATTTAAAGTATTTTAACGATCAATATAATTATATTATAAATATTATGAGTACAATAATTAATTGTTATTTTTATAAACCGACAACGATCATATGTTTGTTCCGCATCTTTATTAAAAGTTCGTTTATGTATAGATACGTATATATAATACCACGAAAACTAATATTTATCGACTTAATATATATATATATATATATGTATGTAAACAGGGTAAACTATATATATATTTTTAACAAACTAATAATGTTCTTAAAGATGCATTTTATTCGTATAATAATTTTTATATATTATATTAAATATTATAATATACTCTTAAACGGATTAATAAGCTAATAATATTCTTAAAGATGTGTTTTACATATATAATATTTTTATATATTTTATTTGTAATTTAACAAACTAATAATTCTTTATATAATATCCTTTATATTTAATAAAATATTATATTAATTATGATTAAAAAGAATATAATATTAACGTATAATGATTATAATTATCGAGCTCTCTTGTAGGATCTAGTTTATTAACTTAGCAGATCCGCATTTTATTTTCCTTATTAGGTCTTATTGTCAACGCCCGTGATCCGCTTTCGTCACTCTTATTGTTATCTATTCACTCTTGTTCGTCCATCGATGTGAGTATCACATTCCCCTATTTTACTCGTTTTCCATGTTTTGGGGACATATGCGTAAGCTATATTTATTATATATACTTATACTCAAAATTGCAACTATTGTCTTATATGTTAACAACTTATACCTTACTTGTTTATGTGCTTACTTGCTTTATATGCTTTCGCATTTGGAGAGGTCCAGCATAATCTCATAATAGTATGATCATACGCCAGTCGTTAGCCTTTGTGCTTCTCAACATCTCAGTTATACTTTCTCATTTGGTTAATTTGTTATTCTCATATGACTTGTTGCAATTACTTATTTTTATATATGCTATATGTACTTTTAAACTGGTGTGTTGCTCACTCAACATGTGTTGTTGACAAAATTCTATTTTATACGCATATGCAGGTTGTCACAGAAAGTTAATGCAGGTTGGTGAAGATTTAGTGAAGAATTTAAGTTAGAAAATAAGTAATTAAGATCATTTTTTATATAAGTTGTATTGTTGTATGATTATGGATTATGTATTTGATTTATTTGAAAACTTAATTTAATTAATAGATATTGTCATTTAAATAATGTTGCATGATAGTAACCTTTGAAAAGCTGTGAGCAATCAGTTCATGCCCCGGCATTTCCGCCGTAGGTCAGGGTGTGACACGAATGGAAAGCATTAATTATGATTTAAATAACTTGAGATTGATTAATTATAAATAAAACAAATCCAAAAATTTAACACGGGTTGGGTTTTCGGGTTTGAAAGTTAACGAATGTTACAATTACTGAGTTAGATAGGAGCCACATTAATTATGATTTAAATACCTCAATTGTTGTGATTTTATCTTAAGTTGCCACATATGAATTGTCAATTTTGACCTCATACACACACACACAAAGTAGTGAATTGTAAGGCCCCGTTCTCGGTGCCCTACTTTGGTGTTGGATTTACTCATAAACACAGTTCTAAATATCAGAGTTAATTAAAACTTTCGCGGAATAATAAAAGTCATCCATTCATTACAAAACATTCAAACTTGACTTTAAAATAAAACAAAACATAGTTTATTCAAACATGACGACAAGTCTTCTCTGGATGCCAGTCCCTTCAGATCCTGCCATGTGCCTCCCTCAAGCTAACTGCTTCAATCTATTTACCTGCGTGTATAATAAAAGTCAGCTACGCTGAGTGAGTTCTAGTTAAAACAGGTAACATTCAATACCTTCACATAATTACTTATACGTATCCGAAGATATATATTACTTACTTAACCTGTTCATTCTTTCTTTCACACTTACATTCTTTCATTCTTTCTTTCGTACTTACATACATGCATAATTATATTTATAAGAGCTTTTTTCCCTATAACATTCGCAGATATTATTAGGGCATGTTCCCTACATTCGCAGATATTATTAGGGTATGTTCCTTTCATTCGCATATATTATTAGGGTATGTTCCCTTCATTCGCAAATATTATTAGGGTTTGTTCCGTTCATTCGCATATATTATTAGGGTATGTTCCCTTCATTCGTACAACCATACCTTCATACGATTTCATGCATACCCTACTTTATCATTCATACATACTTTATACACAATTACATATTCTAACAATTACCTTCCTTGGTGATACATGTGATATCTGAATATCGTTCACGTACCGACAAGCATTCATTCATAATCTCGATAACTATCACACATATCATATATGGCATATACTTACCACTTAAGGTAAGTGTATTAACTATTCACATTGAGTATGCACACAGCCCCATAAACATAACAAGGAAATAGGGCTAGAAACTCACCTGTAAACGGTTCCTCTTTGAATTTACCGTTATGCCCTTCTTGAGTTGTGCACGACTAACTGTGTATTAATTATAGTATCAGTTAACTACTTCTAGTTAGAGCATTCTCAGCCTATTCCCTATATTTATGTGAGGGGGTTTTGTAAATTATATGGTATGGTTATGAGTAGTTGTAAGTAGAGTTGAGAGAAAATGTTATATGGGAAAGTTAAATTTGCGGTTTTATTGTTCATATCGTATAATATTTTAATATTTTCTAAAAGTGGTTGTGAGTGAAAGAGAGATAAAAGATAATGATAAAGTGTTGGAATACCGTATGCCCGAGACACATAATTAGGTTAATGTGGCTAGCCGTGTTTGATCCAAGTCGGGTCATACCCAATAACGAGTTAGACACACACCAATTATGTATTTGTTAAGATAAGATCTATAAGACAAATACAGAACACGACACATTCAGAAAATCGGGTTCTGAATACTTACTTGAAAGTGTTAAATAAATTAATTGGTTAATTTATTTATTCAAATAATTATTGGAATGATTATTTAACTATGTGTTCTTTTATAAAATGGTTTATAAAAGATAGGATGTTTATATATTTTATAAAGTATAAAATATATATAAAAAATTAAAATAAAAAAATAAAAATAAAAATAAATAAATATATATATTGGGGCCGGTTTTGGGTGGGCCCCTCACCCCAAAGATTTGGTCAAACTTTGTCATGGTTTTGGTGGAGCTTGAGTGATCTTCACTTGACCAAATACCAACTCCATATATGAAAAGATTTGATCATGTTTTGAAAGTGAATATATATAGATATTAAAACAAGTAACCAAGAGGACTTTCAAGTAAGCAAACCAACCTTTCTCTCTTGTTCTTCTTGGTTCGGCCGAAGAAGAAAAAAAAGGAAGAGGTTTCGGGTCTCGGTTTTTCGTGTTCAAGCTTCCTAACATAGCTCGGTGTGTGTTGGAGGCTCGGGGTACATTCCGTTTGAGGATTTTCCATTGAAAGTCTAGCATCAACATCATCATCTTCTTCAACATCAACTACACTCTTAAAAGGTTAAGAATGTAAGTGTTTATAGCTTTGATAGTTTAGCTTTTCCGTATTACTTGATCCTTGCCTCGGGTTTCTAACATATAGATTATTGGTAATCTTATGACATGAATAAACTAGGTTGTTCATGAGCACATATCATATAAACTTGTAATATATATATATATACATATGGATAGATATGTTTAGTGTGTAAATATCACGCTTCCGCCTTAATTGTGACTAGTTAAATGGTTAACTAAGTTTAAAATATCCATAGAAACCCAACAAATGGCATCAAGAGCCGGGATACGGGAAACTAAGCTTCGGGTTTTCGGTTTTATATTTTTCCCCTTGAAAGATTTTATACAAAAATAAACATGCATGATTTTTGTATTTAATCTTGTTATTATTTTTGGCTTTGTTCAAAAAAAAAAAAAAAAAAAAAAAATATAAAACCGAGTTCATGGGCCGAAGCCCAATTCGGATGTGATTGGGCCGAAGCCCACTTCATTAGGTTAATGGGTTAACCGAGAAGAAAAATAAAGGAGGGAAGAAAATTAAATGGGCCGAAGCCCATTTTGGTTAAATGGGCCGAAGCCCATTAGACTTTTATTGGGCCGAAGCCCATGTGTTTTGCACATGTGGGCCGAAGCCCATAATCAAGTTATTGGGTCAAGCCCAAATGGGTTGGGCCAGGCCCGATAAGGTCAAGGGGTTTTGGAATGGGTTCCTAAGACATATCGGGTTATGTTTGTTAAAACTAGACCGAGCCGTAGACCAAATGGATGTTTGTTGTGATTGTTATTAATTATTCAAAGTTTCGGTTTGTAATAATTAATTAGGGGCAATTTTGTAATTATTTATTCATATGGGTATGTAATAAATAGTTTATTTGTAATATCTTTATTTTATAGAAAAAATGTATTAGGACATTTGTTATGTAAATTTAAAGAAGATTGCAAAATTGGAAGTTTGGGCCTTATTGGGCGGGGTATGGTGATAATGGGTCTCACAAGCCCATTAAGGGGATTCAAGCCCAAAAGGACCTAAGCCCACCCATTGAGCCCAAATGGAAGCTTATGGAAGCTAAGGCCCAAGTTCAAGCCCAATGGATTACAACGGGGTTGAAGAAGATGCTTGACGCATTTGGATGCGGGATCAAGTGGGAGCTACAACATCCATGTGTCGTGTGTCCCTTAGGATCGGACCTAAGACACACACTTGTTTCGGCTAACAAGTGTGGTCTAACTTAGTGGCTCGTGTCTAGTATAATTGTGTATGCTTGTTAATTGATTGTTTGATTGTGTGGTTGTTAGATATTAGGATATCAACTTCGTCACATAGAATTAATTAACAAAGCATAAAACGGGTTCTAATAATTATCGGTAATTACGTGACACGTAGTTTAATAAAATGGATTTATTAACTAGCCGTCTCACGCCCATAATAAAATGGTTTTATTATAAATTAGAATTTTGAAAATGGTTCCAAAATAATCATGTTACTAAATGCATGTTAGAACATGATTTAAAGTTTTATAACTAGAATTATTAAAACTAAAAATCCCTTTTAAAATTAAGGATAAAAGGTTAAACACCATCCTTTTTGTATTAACGCTTAACATATTAGTAAGCTCTTAGTGGGAAAATGGTCACCTAACCGCGTAGAGTAAATTAATATGTTGAGGTAATATTGGCATATAAATGGGAAAAAGGTCACCTAACCGTTTATATGTTAATATTACAAGTTGATACAAGTAGGACGACTTAAATTAGAACCATGTGAAGAGGGTCACCCAAGCATGGGGTCTAATAGGTGTTGATGGGATAAACATGCCGACACGAAATATGATTTCGAACCGGTCCCATAAACTCTAGAAGTTGCAAAAGGGTTTGCAATTGTTATGAATAACTACCTTGATAAACCGACAATGGGAAAAAGGTCACCTAACCGGAGTCGGGTTTATCGTTGGATTCTAGATTTTAATTATTAATTATATTTGGTATATATAAAAGGGTATTAATAATTAAAAAGGGTAAAACACTAAAATGAACTTAATTAAAATTCTGCAGATGGCCGCACACGTCGACGACAACATAATCCCTAACGTCCAAAACGTATCTCTCCGATCTATTCTCGCTAAAGACCGTCTTAACCACAATAACTTTTCGGATTGGTTCCGAAATTTAAGGATTGTTCTAAAACAAGAAAAATTATATCATGTTTTGGAAACACCTATCCCCAATGAACCGGAAGAGGGAAGTGAGGTCGAATATATGAATTGGGTCCAACACACGGAAGATTCCATTCAAGTGTCATGCCTCATGTTGGCGACTATGGTTCCCGAAATCCAAAAGGATTTCGAAAACCATAATGCGTACGACATGATTACTCAACTTAAGGAAATGTTCCTTAAGCAGTCGAGGGTTGAAAGGTTCGAAACGGTTCGAGCCTTGCATGCATGTAGAATGGATGATAATCAACCAGTTTCAACTTATGTACTTAAGATGAAAAGTTACATTGATCGCCTCGCCAAGCTCAATTGTCCCATCTCAAAAGAGTTAGCAACGGATTTGATCCTTAACTCTTTGTCGAAAAGGTTCGACACTTTCGTGTTAAATTATAACATGAACGGGTGGGACAAAAACATTGGAGAACTTCACTCAATGCTTAAAACAGCCGAGGCGAGCATGGGTAAAAGGGTTTTACCCGTGTTTGCGATCAATGAAGGTAGATCCAAGAATCGATCTCAACCCAATCCTAAGGCTAAGGTAGCAAAAAGAAAGGGTCCTCCTATGCATCTTAAAGGTAAGGGCAAATCACCGGTTGTGGCAAAGAAACAAAAGGTTGTGGAACCGAGGGGTCATAAGGATGATCCTTGTTTTGGTTGTGGTGAGACCGGACATTGGAAACGCAATTGCCCGGTCTACCTAAAGGAGCTAAGAGACAAGAGGAATGCGGGGCATACCTCGGGTAATGTCTTTATGATTAATATTGAGCTAAATCTTATTTCTTCTAACACATGGGTATTGGATACCGGATGTGGAACTCATATTTGCAATTGGTTGCAGGGGTTCAAAAGGAATGAAGACTTAAAGAAGGGCGAAGTGAGTCTTTTCATGGGCAACGGTGCAAGGGTGCACGTGGTCGCTAGAGGAGACTTCACTTTATCGCTTCCAAGTGGTTTGGAAGTTGTTTTGAGAAATGTTTTGTATGCTCCTAGTTTGACTAGGAACATTATTTCTGTGCACCTTCTTAGACAATGTAACTTTGACTTTAAATTTGTAAAATCAGAAATGCATTTATCATCTAATGGTATCTTTTATTTTAAAGCTGTACCAAACAACGGTATTTATGAATGGGTTCATGACAATACCTCAAATAGCTCATTATATCAAACTTCCACTAAAAGACTCAAAAAGGATTTGAGTGATTCCTACATTTGGCATTGTCGTCTTGGACACATAAACAAGAATCGTGTAAATACTCTCCAAAAGAATGGTCTTTTGAAAACAAATGAGTTAGGTTCGTTTGATGAGTGTGAATCTTGTATTCAAGGCAAGATGACCAAAGAACCTTTTAAAGGTACAAATGAAAGGGCTAAGGACTTGTTAGGTATCATACATACGGATGTATGCGGACCTCTCAAGCCCACTAGTAGGAATAGTGAAAGGTACTTCATTACCTTTACCGACGATTTTAGTCGATATGGGTATGTGTATCTAATGAAACACAAACATGAAGCCTTTGAAATGTTCAAGGAATTTCAAAATGAAGTACAAAATCAGCTCGACCGAACAATCAAGGTACTCCGCTCCGATAGAGGAGGCGAATACCTAAGTGATGCTTTTCAAAGTCATCTTAGAGATTGTGGAATTATTTCACAGCTCACTCCTCCTGGTACTCCTCAACATAACGGAGTATCCGAGAGGAGGAATCGAACACTGTTGGACATGGTTCGATCAATGATGGCACGAAGCTCACTACCACCATCATTTTGGGGATATGCGCTACTTACAGCGGCTCGTATTTTGAATATGGCCCCGACCAAAAAGGTGGATCGAATACCCTATGAAGTGTGGCATGGAAAGGTTCCATCCTTTTCATATTTAAGGGTATGGGGATGCATAGTTTATGTTAAACGTGACACCCCAAATAAGCTTGAGGCTCGATCCATCAGGTGTATCTTCATAGGATACCCAAAGGATGATATAGGATATATATTCTATGATCCTAGTGAACAAAAGGTGTTTGTTTCACGCAAAGGATACTTCTTAGAAACTAAGTTCCTTATGGAAGGACCTAGTGAAAAGAGAGTGGAACTTGAAGAGGTTCAAGAATCACTGGATGATACACAGTTGGTCGGTACTAGTTTTCAACACGAGGATGTTGAAAGTGATCAAATGGTTGATCATACACACGTTGCTCGCAGATCTAGTAGGATTAGTCAACCTCCCGAGAGATATGGATTTCTCGTGGATGATTGCTACTTGGTCGATTCGGATGAACCGATCTCCTACAAAGATGCTATGTCACAACCTGATTGTGACAAGTGGCTTGAAGCCATGAGCGCCGAGATGCAATCCATGCACGATAACCAAGTTTGGGAATTGGTTGATCGTCCACTTAACTCCAAACTGGTTGGATGTAAGTGGGTCTTCAAGAAGAAGACCGATATGCATGGAAATCTAGATACTTACAAAGCACGACTTGTAGCAAAAGGTTTCACACAAACTCAAGGGATTGATTATGATGAAACCTTCTCGCCGGTCGCGATGCTTAAGTCGATCAGGATATTATTTTCCATTGCAGCCCATTTTGATTATGAGATATGGCAGATGGATGTCAAGACCGCTTTTCTTAATGGATATCTTGAGGAAGATGTCCATATGGTTCAGCCTGAAGGTTTTGTCGATCCATCTAATCCTGACAAAGTATGTAAGTTAAGGAAATCAATCTACGGGTTGAAACAAGCATCACGGATGTGGAATCATCGTTTTAATGAAGAAATCAAAGCGTTTGGTTTCGTCCAAAACGGTGATGAGGCGTGTGTGTATAAATGGGCTAGTGGGAGTATAGTCATGTTCCTTATTTTGTATGTCGATGATATACTTTTATTTGGAAACGATATACCAAGTATGGAAAGCGTTAAAGCGTGGTTAAGTAGTCGTTTCTCAATTAAGGATCTTGGAGAAGCGACATATATCTTGGGAATAAAGGTCTATAGGGATAGACAAAGGAAATTGATCGGACTCAATCAAAGTGCATACATTGATAAAATCATGAAAAGGTTCAGGATGGAAAACTCTAAGAAAGGTTTGGTACCTATTCCTAGAGGAACCGTGTTAAGCTCATCCCAAAGTCCTAGCTCTAAGGAAGAGCAGGATAGGATGAAGCATGTTCCTTATGCTTCGGCAATAGGATCTATTATGTATGCAATGATGTGCACTAGACCGGACGTCTCGTATGCTTTAAGCATAACGAGTAGATACCAGCACAACCCAGGTGACAGTCATTGGATGGCTGTCAAGAATATATTAAAATACCTTAGAAGGACTAAGGATATGTTTTTAATATATGGGTCTGGTGAGGAGGAACTCGTCGTAAAGGGTTACGTGGATGCGAGTTTCCAAACTGACCGAGATGATTCTCGGTCACAGTCGGGATATGTCTTCATTTTGAATGGAGGCGCTGTCTCTTGGAAGAGTTCGAAGCAGGATGTTGTCGCGTTATCCACTACAGAATCTGAGTACATCGCCGCTTCAATGGCAGCCCAAGAGGCTGCATGGATGAAAAAGTTCATCATGGATCTAGGGATTATCTCTACCATTCAGGAGCCCCTAGAGATATTCTGTGACAATGAGGGTGCTATTGCACAGATCAAGGAGCCTCGTGCTCATCAGAAAACGAGGCACATTGAGCGCAGATTCAACTACATAAGGGATGAAGTTGAAAAGAGAAAGATATGTATTCATAAAGTTCATACCGATCAAAATATTGCGGACCCACTCACGAAGCTCCTCGATAGGCCAAAGCATGAGGGTCATGTTTGTGCATTAGGACTTCGGTATTCTAGTGAGTGGATTTAATCTGTATTTAGTGTTTGTATAAGAACGAATGTAATGGGTATCTCATGAAAATTAATTATGTTTTAATTATTCAATGAGTTATGTTCTATATTTGCATGTTTAATCCATGAATGACTTATGTTGTTCTAAACGTCCATAGTCGATCATACTTGTGGGAACAAGTATGAAGTTAAGACTATTATGAACCCGGATTGGTTGATATTCGTGTGATGAATATAGGGCATAGGTTTGCCACCAAGGTTCATAGATATTTGTGGGATACAAATATTGGACATGATCCGCTCTCAAGGATCACTGCATGGAGTTAGTGCAACTGATCATAAGTAATCCTTGAGTAAAGGCGAGTATCATTGTGTCCTTTGACCTGAGATGCATATTGGATCTGGTTTTTCATCAAGTCTGATATCTTGACTCTCTTCTTTGTTATTTCGGTAACACGATGACGTGTAAGAAAGAGCTCAGATATCATATGAGATGTCAACGAGGATGTATGCAGTCAAGATGGGATTTGTTCCTCTTATGTGTTGAGAGTTTAGATGTCTAAGGCCTGTTAAGTTAAATCATTGAGAGAATGATCACTCTGTGTCTCTTCGATTTGACAGGACATCTAGTAACAAAGGGATGTAATGATAAGACTTACCTATATCATATCAAGTATGGACTTGGAGGGGATGATGTTATTGAATGGCACTTAGTCAAACACACTAGGGGTGGTGACCTGTTGTTAGGCGGTATTCACCATTAGCATTAACATCTTATGAGTCACGTGCAAGTGGGAGATTGTTGGAATACCGTATGCTCGAGACACATAATTAGGTTAATGTGGCTAGCCGTGTTTGATCCAAGTCGGGTCATACCCAATAACGAGTTAGACACACACCAATTATGTATTTGTTAAGATAAGATCTATAAGACAAATACAGAACACGACACATTCAGAAAATCGGGTTCTGAATACTTACTTGAAAGTGTTAAATAAATTAATTGGTTAATTTATTTATTCAAATAATTATTGGAATGATTATTTAACTATGTGTTCTTTTATAAAATGGTTTATAAAAGATAGGATGTTTATATATTTTATAAAGTATAAAATATATAAAAAATTAAAATAAAAAAAAAATAAAAATAAATAAATATATATATTGGGGCCGGTTTTGGGTGGGCCCCTCACCCCAAAGATTTGGTCAAACTTTGTCATGGTTTTGGTGGAGCTTGAGTGATCTTCACTTGACCAAATACCAACTCCATATATGAAAAGATTTGATCATGTTTTGAAAGTGAATATATATAGATATTAAAACAAGTAACCAAGAGGACTTTCAAGTAAGCAAACCAACCTTTCTCTCTTGTTCTTCTTGGTTCGGCCGAAGAAGAAAAAAAAGGAAGAGGTTTCGGGTCTCGGTTTTTCGTGTTCAAGCTTCCTAACATAGCTCGGTGTGTGTTGGAGGCTCGGGGTACATTCCGTTTGAGGATTTTCCATTGAAAGTCTAGCATCAACATCATCATCTTCTTCAACATCAACTACACTCTTAAAAGGTTAAGAATGTAAGTGTTTATAGCTTTGATAGTTTAGCTTTTCCGTATTACTTGATCCTTGCCTCGGGTTTCTAACATATAGATTATTGGTAATCTTATGACATGAATAAACTAGGTTGTTCATGAGCACATATCATATAAACTTGTAATATATATATATATATACATATGGATAGATATGTTTAGTGTGTAAATATCACGCTTCCGCCTTAATTGTGACTAGTTAAATGGTTAACTAAGTTTAAAATATCCATAGAAACCCAACATAAAGGTATAAAAAGTATTATTTAATTAAACAGGAGAGAGAAAATATAGTGATTTTCAGTGTAATTATATGATATATATATTGATATATGGTAGGGGATGGGCTGGGAATGCTCGTATACCATACTTCTAAGTTATTGTAACCCCTAGCTACGGGGGTCTGGGGGCAGCGCCCCTGACAACGAGATTCTAGGGGCGGCAACCCCTAGCAGGGTCCAAGGGGCAGAGCCCCTGGCTGGGGTTAAGCTACCAGGCCAGCTTGGAAAAAAATTATTTTCATTAATAAGTCTTTACTAAAACCTTATCAGAGAACTGAAGTTCAATTATTTAATCAAATCAAAATTTTATTTTAAATGTTATCTTTAATTATTAATTATTTACTTATCCATACATCATATAAGTCCATGTCTATCGTTTACGTACGTATACGTTGTTTATCGTTTATTTTGAATATCACTTTTAGCGTATAATTCAGGTTAGGCGTATAAGCTCCTTGGGCGTATAAGTTCTCTTGTCCAACGTATAAGCCGTCCAGCGTATAAGTCGTCCCAACGTATAAGTGGTTCTAACGTATAAGTTATACATACACGTTACTTGCAGACATATACGGTACATACATATATGTTTATTACATACATGCATACTTATACGTTGCAACTTATACTGCGCTGCCACACTTACACGTTGCATACATATACACTGATGCAACTTATGCGCTACATGATGTCTATACTAATATGCTACCCACTTACACGTTGCACTTATAAGACATATATACTTATATGGCGTATATGTGCAGGTCAGCCCCTTTTTCACGTGTTTTTAAGATTTTTCTTCGAATTCGCCGCCGTTAACCACCATGGTTGGTCAGGGTTTGATCGTTTATGGCCTAGGTAGCTTCGGGGTGTCCAGATCTGAGCTAAGGTGATCCTTAAGCTTGTTTTTGGTTGATTAAACACCCGAATAACGCTAGATCTAGATCCAAACGGCTCATACGTCATCACGGGGCTGCAATCTCGGGTTCTAATAGGTTGGGTCAACTGAGATAAATGATTTATTACCTTCGGTTGGTCTCGGGTCGTTGAATATAGTAGAGCATAGAGTGTTTGGCTTAAGTGTGTGTTTTGATGGTGTAAGCTAATGTGTAAAATGGATGGGAAATGGAAAAGATTAGGGTAGGTATTTATACTCCTTAAGCCCGTGGCCTTTAGGCTCATATTTCCTTTTTAGTCCATAATTAATTAAAATCCACCATCCCTTTTATCTTATTATTTTATTACTATATCTACTAACTCAAATTAATTCATCTAGCGAAATTAATATATTAATATTATTCTAGAAAATTTCGGGATGTTACATAAATGCTCACCAATCTTTATGTTGACAAACTTGATTTTTATATAATGCTACTGATTTGATTATAGGTTGAATGATGAATAGAGACTTGATCATATAGTTGTACTTTTAGGGTATTTTTAATTGGACGATTTACTTTTGTTGTATTGTTACGTTTGTTTGGTTGTATTTGTGTACTTAAGCAAGTTGTAATTTGAATCTACGAAATGATATGTTTAATTTTTTATCACCTTAATAGTGTCATGTGTTCATGTACAATCCGGCGTGCCCCGATATATTCCGCCGCTTTTGATCAGGGTGTGACATGATTGATGTGAGGCTCCGCGCGGTTATTCTTTAATGAGATGGAACAAGTATATTCCTAGGAAGGTAAATATTTTGATTTGGAGAATCTTGTGTATCGTCTATGTCTGTGTGTGCCAACGAAGCATAATTTAAGTTTAAAAGGTTTAGACATCCCATCTATTGGTTCTTCAATGTGTTTGAATTTGGTGGAAGTGTTGGATTATTTTTTGAAAGGTGTGTTATTGCATCCAAAATTTGGAATTCTATTGCTAGTTGGTTGGGTTTGAAGTTTTTAACTAATAAAGGCCCTCAAGGTATTATTGATTGGTTGAAAGCTACTGGTTGGGTAAAAAAGAAAAAAAATTATGTTGTGAGATGATTATTTTTATAACTCGGTGGATTATTTGGAGTTCCCATAATAAATTGCTTTTTAATTCGAAGAACAAAAACAAAGAAAATATTTTTGGTTTCATTGTATCGGTTTCTTATAAGTGGTTCTCGTCCTATAACGTTGAGTTACATTTGAGTTGGATGGCGTGACTAAAAACATGTAATTTTGTTTTGTCCTTGGTTAGAAAATTATAATAAGTGGCATTTTACAAAAGTTTGTCTTAAGAAAAACATTATAGTGGTTAAAATATTGTGTCTCGTAACTAAAACGTTGAACGCGCATGTATAGGGGTGTTCAAAAATATCCGAAATTGTATCCGAATTATCCGAGTATCCGTATCTGAACTATCAGAAAGTTCGGATATTTGAATCTCGGATATCCGAATTTTCGGATTCGGATAGTGATTTTGAAAATTTTCGGATATTTTAGATATCCGAAATTTTCCAAAATATTTTTTTAGTATTTAAAAAATAAATATTATTTATAAATTTGGATATTTTTATGAATATTTCGGATATTTCGCGCAATATTTGGATATTTTTATCAGATGTTTCGGTTATCCAAAATGCTTTTAAGAAAAATTCTTTAAATTTTTTATAATTAATATTTTTAAAACAAGTTTTTTTATGGAATTTTCGGATATCCGATTTACTATCCGAACAGATGTATTCAGAATTTCGAATATTCGAACTTCGGATATCTTAAATTTCGGATACGGATTTAGATAGTGAAATCCAATATTCGAAATGTTCAGAAATTCTAAACTCCTGGCATATATTTATGGGTTAGGCTAAATGTACCTCCTTGGGTACTTGTCATACATCCTCTCCTAGACTTTCATTTCTTTCAACAATTTTATTTGGTATTACTGCTCTCTAATATTTTTACTTATTTCAAGTCTCATTTTAAAATATCCAATCAAATACTATAAAGATTATTTTTTATTGCTTTTTTATTTTCTCTCGTGTTTATTGTTTTTTAATTATAGTAATAATATTTATTATCATTATAAAATGTATTTAAAAAATAATAATATAACGCCTTTATAAAAACGATAAAACCTTTTGTATATATTTATCTGATCATATGTCTCACATTCGACAAAAAGATCATTTAAATATCTTTTGATACGTTCGAAAGCATGAAATTAATGTCACATGAGAAAAGAGCCAACTTGTTGATCAAGTCGTATATTGTTTAATATGTTTTATTGATAAAAAAATGTGTTTCTTTTTTAAAGTAAGTTATCTCTAAAAATTATTCAAAAAGAAAAACACACCCTAAAAGTATTAAAACACTTATAGAAAAAAAATATTTTTATTCTTTTTAATTTTAAAAAACATTTTCTACATAAACAATTTTTTTGTTATTTAAAAACAGAAAAAATGTTTTATAAAATATAAAAAAAAGATTAAAGGAAAAGAAAAACTCTTTAAATAATAAAGAAACTTTTTTTAATTATTAATGATAATAAAAGATGACAAAATGACAAAGAATAAACATAAAAGTTTAAATTGTATTAATGCAAAACTTTGGAGAGGGGTATGTTTAGTAAGAATGAAGGGCAGGGGGTACGTTTAACAACACCCATATTAATGCATAAGATTAAAACATTTTAGGGGCAATTTTGTGTTTTGATAAATTTTTCTTTAGCAAAAACAGAATCATGTTATGGTTCATTTTTAATTTATTCAAAAATAATTACAAGTTTGATCCTTTAACTTTAATCACATTTTGTTAATTTATATAATACTTACATATATACCCCTTATTTTAAACCAACTACACCGACGACGTTTAAACGTTTATAACTTTTTCACACGCTAATATTTTTTTAAAAACATTATACCATAGAAACGAATATTTTATTCTCTTTAATTTGAGTATGATATTGTTATATTTTTTCATTTTAAAAACTTAACGTGTTACGTGATTACTATTAAAGACCGAAAAATGAATCGGGCGGGTTCGGTTGTTCGGGTCATGGGTCTAAAAGGTTAAGGTTGGAATGAGTCGATACAAAAAAGTTAAATTGGCTTGGGTCGGGACGGGTTTGGGTTGAAATGGATCAAGCCATAACGAATTTCGGGTTAGAACAGTGTCAAGCGAAACGAGTTGCGGTTCAAGACGAGTTCAATGTAGCGTTATGTGCGCACAGACACCTGATTGCGCACGTAAAGTCGTTGTGTGACGTGCTTACTAACACTGGTTAAGATTCTAATGTCGCAATACGAGCACACTATCTTCGGGTTACGCGCGTACTATTGTGAAGTAACGCACATATAGAATCGGTAACACCGTTTACACATCGGATGACATGTTTGCGTGCATACCTCGCCGCATCGCGACACACAACTAGTTCCTGAAAATACTCAAGTCATAAACCAAAATAAGTCCTTGTACTTTCCTCTATATTCGTTTTCCACACACAAATCACAATCATATCAATATCATTTTTCCCTGGCGAAACGGACAACCACTGAGGAGGAGGTTTAAGTTTCAAAACCCTAAACCATGAGCTACGCGGCGTACAAATTAATGCACGCACCCACCGGGATCGACAACTGCGCTTCGGGATTCATCACGCATTCTCCGGCAGACTTCGCTCCACGCATTCTCTCCGTTCAGACCACAGAAGATATAGACTCCGTGTGGCCCACCACGCCGGCACCAGGTGTGGGACCCATCCCGAACCTCATTGTCACCGCTGCTAACGTTCTCGAAGTTTACACAGTTAGGGTTTTGGAAAATGACGCTAATAATAATAAGGATTCCGCTCAACCGCAGCGCGGCGGCCTCATGGCTGGCCTTTCTGGTGCTTCGTTAGAACTCGTTTGCAGTTACAGGTACTACTGAATTTAGGTTAAAATATAGTATTTACATTGGAATTGGTTAGATAGTAATTATTTTGGAAGATTAGTTCATTCTTGCTGATTTTTATGTGACATTGTATTTGTTCATGGATTATGGATGTAGTGGAACGCTTATGCACGGTTTAAATTAGTTTCTAATCAGTCAGGATTGAAGCAAATCTCTTAATTAAAACTAGTTAAATAATTCATTTGATTGAAGCAAATCATCTTTGTCTTCTGAAATATAAGTGTGAAAACTTTGGTAACTTAGAGGTGCACAGCAACTATCTGATGAAATACTTGGAAGAAATAGTTTCTATGGTCAGCTTATATCCTAGAATCTGAGTATGTTTGTCAACCTTACTTTAATATGATAAATCCATAATTTTGAAGGATTGGCATAATTGTATATATCTTTTATGTTGACCTGTGTGCTTTCACCACACACACAATGAATCAATGATGCTTGTTGCATTTTGTTATCTGGAACAAATAAGCTTTTGGGAAGTTGTGACATTTGAATCTTTCTAGTTAGGAACAGCATTTGCAGATTTTATCTACCTGCATCTTGTGTTATCATGAAATTCATGATACAAGAAGCTGGACAGCTAATGATCTAAATGCTCTTTAATATGATCTCATAAGTGATATCAAATTCATTCATTGACCAACCAAACATAATTTTGGATGAAGTATTTTTCGATTCCAATTCAAATTCCATGAACCAAATGATACTTAAGGATAGAAAATGAAATTTATAAAAAAAAAACAAGTAGAAGCAAAATATGCACTTAGTGAGACTTGAACCTATGGCCTCTTAGATTGTTGACAAGGATTTACCCCTACACCAAACTTAAACTTTGTCCATTGGCTTCCATCTGTTTATTCTTATGGGGCCCTTGAATAAAATTAACATACTGTCTCTATGAAATTTTTAAAAAACACTGGGGTCCCAGGACTCCGACCCACATAGTGTGGGTCCGCCCCTGTTTCTAATGGTGTAAATATTGGTTTTTATTCATGAAATTGTACCCCTTGTTAGATGTTAGGTCATACTGCATACTACAAAAGTTCAAATTAGCCTTTTTATTTATTTATATCTCTAAGGAAAGAACTATGTGTCTTTGTTATAAAAAAATTAATTATTATTAACCGCTAAGGATAGAAAAAACTGAATGACTAGCAATGGGAGACAAAAGCCCTTAGAGTTACATGCGTGTGGAATATTGGAATAACATAACTCGGTAGTTGTAAAAATGGTTACCCTCTAGCTTCTTTCTAGTCATGGTCTCGTGTTTTTTCTTTTTATATAATTTTGCCGCCTTTCAAAAAAAGTTATAAAAATGGTTACTTGCAAATTGAATAAGAGAAGAAAAATCTTAATATTTGCTATAAGGTAAATGAAATATCTTCCATGCTGCATATGAAACTATATTTGTATTACAGGTTGCATGGTAATGTGGAATCGGTAGGTGTGCTGTCTTCTGGAGCAGAGGACCTGACGAGTGGAAGAAGAAGAGATTCTATTATCTTAACTTTTAGAGATGCAAAAATCTCAGTTTTAGAATTTGATGATTCAGTGTATGGACTCCGTACAAGGTGAGTCTAATCTATTAGTTAGGTTAGCAAATCGTGTGCATCGTAACAAGTTATATTGTCTACAACTGTTTATCGAGTCCTGAGTTGGATCGTATCAACACGGTGGCTGTTAATAATTTATATTTTTTTTCCTTTTCAGTTCAATGCACTGCTTTGAGGGCCCACAGTGGCTTCATTTGAAAAAAGGCAGAGAGAGTTTTGCCAGAGGGCCGTTAATCAAAGCTGATCCTCTGGGTAGGTGTGCAGGGGTGCTTGTTTATGGCCTACAGATGATAATGCTCAAAGCTGCTGAGGTCTTTCCTGCTACTCATTTTTATCTCCGCATCAGTAATACTTATATTAATTTGAAATGCAAACAACACCGTGTTTTACTTGGAAGAAGTGTTTAAATTGTATAGAAAATTCATCATAATAAACTGGCGTTAAGTCTTAATCTTAGTTTGAGTCAATGATCCAAACTATAATTCTGTTAACTACCATTTAGTTAAAGATTGAGTCAGTATATTGGATGGTATATCCTCTCTATAGATCTTTATGGTCACATGACAAACCCTATTCTATCATAGCTCTATTGTATTGCATGTAATGTGCTTTTGTTGCTTTTCTTTTAAGATATTCTAATTACTTAATCAAGGTTTTAATCAGCCAATCAGTGGATGTCTTCTCAAATGGTCTTTTGTTCTATAAAATTTCTAATTGCTGAACATTATTAACTTTTATCTTACTCGAATCTTTCATAATGATATGGGTAGAACATGTTGGATTAGTTGTCGCTGCATTCATCAATTTGTGCTTTGTGTCTGACACATTTAACGTTCCATTTTGGTTAAAATATTAACGTATCAGATCACTACTGATCTTTTTGTTTTATTTTGGATGTTAGGCTGGTGGTTTGGTGGGCGATGATGGTGGTTCTAGTGGTGGGGGCTCGGTTTCTGCACGTATACAGTCGTCATATATGATTAGTTTACGAGATCTCGATGTCAATCATGTCAAAGACTTTATATTCGTTCATGGTAAGAAGTTATAAACCTAAATTTGACTGTTTCATGTTTTATGAAGAGCGTGTGTTTTCACCTTTTTGGTTTCTTGGTGAGTTATGAGTTTAATCGTATTGAGTTTATAGGTTACATTGAACCCGTTTTGGTGATCCTTCATGAGAAAGAACTCACATGGGCTGGGCGTCTCCCATATAAGCATCATACTTGTGTAATTTCTGCACTAAGTATCAGTACCAGTTTGAAGCAGCATCCACTCATATGGTCTGCCATTGTAAGTTCCTACTATTTTTTCATCTGTTTTTATCAATTAAAACACTCCTACAGTATGAAATCATTGGTTTATTGGGAAGTTTAGATTGGTTCTGGTTACTATTTTACCACAGTTTATTGGAAGTGTGGATTTCTTTTAACTTTAGTGACAAAATATGTTTCCTTATTTGTTTATTGAGATTAATTGTTTTTTGTATCAGAATCTTCCACATCATTCCTATAAGCTTCTTGCTGTTCCATCTCCAATTGGTGGAGTTCTTGTAATTTGTGCAAATACTATTCATTATCATAGCCAGGTATTTCTCTTATTCTCTTTCCATTGTAACGCAGTTAAATCTCAATATAGTATGCTTCTAAATTGGTTCCCGCTCTTGTGCAGTCAGCATCGTGCATATTGGCTTTAAATAATTATGCTGTTCCCGTGGATAGTAGGTCCGTTTTATATGTACTTTTTTATCTTTAACAATTACTATCCTATTTTGCCAATTTTCGTTCAGTTATTTGTCATTGGTTAGAATTATTGCATGCAACTAATAATATACAAACGTTGAGAAGACAACCTGTTATCTGAAGTCTGAACCACTTGCATATATTTAAATTACGATTGAACCACACACAAAATGGAAATGGTTAGGCTAAAGTTAAACTAAAATATGTAAAATGATTATTTGTGATCTATATATATACATGCACATATACAAATATTTGTGTGTATATATGTACATACATGAATATACATGTGTGTGTATTTGTATGTATATGTGTGTGTGTATATCCATGCGTGTATCTACCATGTATATATGCATTTATGTCACATAGATACGTGACTGTCTGTGTACATATGTTTATATGTGCTTCATGTACTGCCCCCTAACTTTTACATCAGTGTTGCGGTGAATTTTGATGTTGCATAGTATCTTACTATCTTGCTTTTGCACGCAATACCATATGATTTCTAATATGTAGCCATCTTTTATTTATCAGTCAAGAAATGTCAAGATCAAGTTTTAGCGTGGAGCTTGATGCTGCAAATGCAACTTGGATATCAAATGATGTTGCCATGCTGTCAACAAAATCTGGAGAACTACTCTTGTTGACACTTGTTCATGATGGACGGTGTGTAACCTTTACTCTATTTTTTAATCTTTTGGTTTGTTATAACTTTTATAACAACTGTTTTTAGTCTCATTTTCCCATTAGTTAACATGCGTTAACATGATGATTGTTGTTTACCGGTTTTTTTTAGCAAATGCTAAGAAGTTACAACTTTATTTTTACAGGATTGTGCAGAAGCTTGATCTTTCCAAGTCAAAGGCTTCAGTATTAACCTCAGTAAGCAATAATTTAAATAGCGCATTGCATTAAAGAAGACTTATGTTTATTAAGTATTAACAGTTGCAGTATGCATTGATGTTTCTGTTATAGGGAATCACTACTATAGGAACCTCTTTCTTTTTTCTTGGGAGTCGTTTAGGAGATAGTTTGCTTGTTCAGTTCTATTGTGGAGCAGGATCCTCTATGGGTTCAAAGGAAGAGGTTTGATGATCATGTGTTTTACCTTTAAATTTATTATTATGTAAAAAGAAACTCATTTAAATTACTAACTATCTTGCGCCTTTTTAAGGTTGGTGATATTGAAGGCGATCTTCCATCAACTAAACGGTTAAGAAGATCTTCCTCCGATGCTTTGCAAGATATGGCAAATGATGATGAACTTTCATTGTATGGTTCAGAGCTCAACAATGCACAGTCATCCCAGGTCAAATTAATATGCTTTTGGTCATAATACCATGATCTGTTCATCAAATGATTGTAATAAATCTTTTCTTTTCTTTTTCTAAATGATTCAGAAAACGTTCTCGTTTACTGTGAGGGACTCGTTGATTAACGTTGGCCCTTTGAAAGACTTCTCTTATGGCTTACGCATGAATACTGATCAAAATGCAACGGGGGTTGCTAAACAAAGTAATTATGAACTTGTAAGTTGTAGATTGTATATTATATGCATTACAAGTCTACATTATTTAATTTGTATTAGTTATTTTTTATCTGAAATGTTATTAGGTATGCTGTTCTGGCCATGGAAAGAATGGTTCTCTTTGTGTGCTTCAGCGATCTATTCGTCCTGAAATCATCACCCAAGTATGTCCATTTATGTAATTATATTTAAGATTGTAAAAACCGTTTGGCGGGAAGTTCGCTTATGTTCGTTTATTTAATAAACAAGCATGAATAATTCTTTCGTTTAGTTAGTTAAACGAATGAACATCAACACATGTCTTGTTCGTTTCTATATGTTTGTCAACATTGGTTATGTTTGTTTACATCGCTAATTTACGTTTGTTTGAGTTTGTTAATATATTTCATTTAAGTTTTAGGCCTGTTATAAAGCAGTCTTATTCCAGTATCTTTTTAGGCCTAACGCATTCTTTTTCACATTTACTTGCAATTGGTTTTAGCTCGTTTATGGCAGTTCATCTATGTTCAGTTATGTTCGTTCTTTTATGTCCATGAATTGTCTGTGTATACTGTTAACGAATGGACATAAAAACGAACTCGAACATCTTCATTTTTTTAACGGGTGACACAAGAACATGAAACCATGTTCGTTTAATTGTTTTTTGTCGATCGTATGTATGGTTAAAGTTAAACGAACAAGCACGAACATGATTCGCTCGTGTTCTTTCGGTTCGTACAACCCTAAGTTTAGTTACATCTTTTATTTTTATTATACTTCCAAGTAGGGTTGGCAATTTGGTACCTGTTTAATACAATATAAGACCTGTTTAGCCAAAAAGTACACTATGCAATTTTATACTTAAAATTAATTAAAATTAGGAGGCTAGGGTTCATCATTTCTCCGTCTTGATACATAAAACATATATTCAAACCACCAAAGCCAAGTGTTAAACGAGTCGTTTTCATGTTTAATATTTGTATTAATCGTGTCGTCTCTAATCTGTTAAACACAATACGACACGATTTGCCGGCTCTACTTGCAAGTTCATATGAATTTAGCATGCAATGAAAATTGTCAATATAGCAACATTTGTATTTTGTAGGAATCTATACCAGGCTGTAAAGGGCTTTGGACCGTTTATCACAAAAGTTCACGCAATCAAGCTGAACATTCAAAAACAGCAACTGAAGATGAAGAGTATCATGCATATTTAATTATCAGCTTAGAAAGCCGGACAATGGTATATATGTTTCCCATGCAAAATTACATTTTTTTTTTCTGCTTTATTGTGTTTTTTAATCCAAAAAGATGGCAATCTGGTAGCTAGCATAATAAGACACTTATAAGTAATGTCACACTGCTTAATAAGCATGAAACTAATAACATAAAGTATTTTACGTGTGCAGGTGTTACAGACAGTAAGTAATCTTGAGGAGGTGACAGAAAATGTGGATTATTTTGTTCAAGGTAGCACCATTTATGTCGGGAATCTTTTTGGAAGGTAAAACTATACTTTTTCAATGATACATTGAAGCTTTTCATAGATATAAACACATCACACATATCTATGAAATCGTGTTTACAATTTTCTTTGTTATCTACTTCAATCCACGTTTATTAGACCACTTTTGCCAAATTTGTTGCATTTTGATTAGGAGGCGAGTGATACAAGTGTATTCCCGTGGAGCTCGGATTCTTGATGGTGCTTTCATGACTCAAGATTTAACCTTTCGAGCCACAAATTCTGAAGCTGCTTTGACCGTGTCATCAGTCTCTATTGCCGATCCTTATGTTTTATTGATGATGACTGATGGAAGTATTCAGCTTCTTGTTGGAGGTACATTCATTATGGCAACTCAGCAGTCTTTTACTATTTTTAATCCACTACTTTTTTCATACTTGCAGACCCATCCTCATGCACAATGAGCATCAACAACTTAGCAGCATTTCAGACCACTAAGAGAACAATAAGCGCATGTACTCTTTACCACGATAGAGGAACAGAACCATGGCTTAGAAAAACAAGCACCGATGCATGGCTATTGACAGGTGTCAGTGAACCAGTAGAAGGACCTGATGGTACACCTCCTGATCAGGGTGATATCTATTGTGTGATTTGTTATGAAAACGGGACCCTTGAAATATACGATGTCCCGAATTTCTGTTGTGTTTATTCTGTTGAAAGCTTTGTGTCGGGAAGACCTTTTATTGGCGATAACTTGTTTCAAGAATCTTCCAATGAGTCTCAAAAATACCAGAATATGAAGGTTGTTGAACTGGCTATGCATAGGTGGCATGGAGAGAATAGCCGTCCATTTCTTTTTGGAATATTGACTGACGGGACCATTCTTTGTTATCATGCTTACATGTATGAAGGTTCGGAAGCTGCTTCTAAAAGTCAACCGGTTAATGGTCAAAGCTCTTCAAGCCCCGGTACTTCAAGGCTTAAAAATTTAAGATTTTCACGTGTTTCTTTGGATACGTACACACGAGAAGAGATGTCAACTGAAACTCGTTTTCCTCGAATCACAATGTTTAAAAACATTGGTGGGTGCCCGGGTTTTTTCTTATCGGGTTCACGGCCTGCCTGGTTCATGAAGTTCAGAGAACGTATTCGAATTCATCCACAGGTCAAAATCACTTTTTATGTTATTTGTAGAGGCTACATTTACAACTTAAAACAATTTAATTCTCACTGTGTTTGACTTTTTTACAGCTTTGTGACGGACCAATTATCGCGTTTACAGTTCTTCATAACATGTACTGTAACCATGGGTTCATTTATGTTACCTCACAGGTCAGTTAGCAATCTAACATAACTTTTTTTTCTTCATTTCATCCTCTAAAATCTAACGTGTCGAATGCATGTTTTTTTTATTTTTAAACAGGGTACTTTGAAGATCTGTCAACTTCCATCTTTGCTATCATATGACAATCATTGGCTAGTACAAAAGGTTTTAGTTTAGATGTATATTTTTATTGTTTTGCTATCAAGTCAAATGTTTTGTTTGACTTACAAACTGTTGAAATTTGTCTGTGCTTTTGGATAGATTCCCTTGAAGGCCACTCCACATCAAGTGACATACTTTGCCGAGAAGAACTTATACCCGCTTATAGTTTCTGTTCCTGTGAGTTGACTCTCAGTTTTGTTTTTGCTTTTGGTTGACTATTAATTGGGTCGGTTTTGGTTATTTGTATATTTATAACCGACAAAGTTGAACTGACCCATGATTTAGTAAAAACACAGTTAACCGACTTGACTTGCTATCCTTTGTGTTTGCATATATATTTATATATTTAATGTTATGTAATATATACAAATGCCAAATGGTAAAACTCAAATTATTCGAACCCAAATTTATATAACAAATTATTAAGTGGTTAAAAAATTTGAAGTCCAAACTTTAAACCCCAATAACATTATTATGGGCTATTTTAGTCATGCCCAAACATTTCAAGACAAATTCTAGTTCATGGTTAACTTACCCATAATTGACTTAATCATATTAATTGTTCGGTTATCATTCTCTTGTTAACTGATAGTTAAGTTATGGTTACGATTTTAGGCCATAACTAACCCAAACTGACCCATGCATGCCCCTACAGTTAGTGTATGTCAATCTCTTTTAAACTATTAAATCAAACTTTCGTAAATATTTTATGATGAATATGATTAGATTAATTGTATCATAGATGAACCTTAATCAGGTCCTTCAAAATTTCTTGTATAATTTTTCTTACATAGGGTGTTATCTTTTAGAACATCATAACATTTGGATTGTTTTGTGTAAATATCTCACATTTATAATATTTGAGTTATCAAATTGGGCTTCATTGTCTAATTCTTGGTTTTTTGCAGGTATCAAAGCCCATAACTCAAGTCTTATCAACTCTGGTTGATCAAGAATCTGGCCACCAAATCGAGCATGATACTTCAAATCTTGATGGCACTTATACCGTAGAAGAATTTGAGGTTAGAATTTTGGAACCAGAGAGTTCTGGCGGGCCATGGCAAACAAAGGGAACCATTCACATGCAAACTTCTGAGAATGCGTTAACTGTGAGAGTGGTTACATTAACCGTAAGTTCATATCACAGTCATTGTTCTATTTACATCTATTATTCTTATTGGCGCTTTTAATTCTTTTGGAATATTGTTCTTGAGCTAGAATACAACAACACGAGAGAATGAAACTCTTTTAGCAATCGGGACAGCTTATGTGCAAGGGGAGGATGTAGCTGCAAGAGGACGCGTTCTTTTGTTCTCGGTTGAAAGTAACACTGAAAATTCGCCGGCAAAGGTATAGTAACTTGATTATTTCTATATTACTTTAGGATTTAGAATTACAATTCTTTTAATGTTTTTGTTTCTGGTCTTTTATTGCTCATTTAGGTTACGGAGGTTTACTCGAAGGAAATGAAAGGTGCCATATCAGCATTAGCTTCAATTCAAGGCTATCTGCTAGTTGCTTCGGGCCCCAAAGTTATCCTACACAAGTGGACCGGTTCTGAATTGAATGGTGTTGCATTTTTTGATGCCCCACCACTTTATGTAGTCAGCTTAAATATTGTGAGTTATCTTTCATGTCTATAGTTAGGCCTGTACAGGAATTGAACGTTCAATGAATCGCCCGTGAACTATTTGACGTTTGTTTTATTTGATAAACGAATGAACATGTGCCATCTTTTGTTCATAACGAACATGAACACATGTCTCACTCGTTTGTGTTTGTGAACGTTCGTTCATTTAAATTTGTTTATGTTTGTTTGTCCGTTGGTTTAAAGCTCGATCGTTTATGTATTTACTTAGGTCATAACTCATAACAGTTTAGTCTATTTTTATGAAACAAAACTATCACCTAATACAATTTAGTCTACTTTTATTAACACAAGCATGCTCATTTTCTTAAGAGTGAACAAGAAAACCCCGTTCATTTAATTGTTCGTATTCGGCTAAAGTTAAATGAACAAACGCGGGCATGTCTAGTTCGTGTTCGGTTCGTTTAGACGTCTACAAGCTTATGTCTGCTTGACTTGCATTTTGACCATCTGTCTAGTAACATAATGTCGGTTTGATGGTTTTCTTTTTTAGGTTAAGAATTTTATTCTAATAGGAGATGTACACAAGAGCATATATTTCTTAAGTTGGAAAGAAAACGGGTCCCAGTTGACTTTATTAGCCAAGGATTTCGGCTCCCTTGACTGCTTTGCTACCGAGTTTCTAATCGATGGAAGTACTTTAAGTCTAATGGTCTCAGATGACCAAAAGAATGTTCAGGTAAGCACTTCTTCATGTATTATATACATATATATATATATGCTCCCTTTTAACCGTTTATATAATAACACTTTGGATCCATATTTACCTTATTTTGTAACTCTCAGATATTTTATTATGCACCAAAGGTGTCGGAAAGTTGGAAGGGTCAAAAACTACTTTCACGAGCCGAGTTTCATGTGGGGGCCCACGTGACTAAGTTCCTTCGGTTACAGATGCTTCCGGCTTCTTCCACCGGTCCTGCGGCTTCTGATAAAACAAACCGTTTTGCACTTGTGTTTGGAACCCTAGATGGAAGCATTGGGTGTATTGCACCACTTGATGAATTAACGTTTCGCAGGCTTCAATCGCTGCAGAAAAAGCTTGTGGATGCGGTTTCTCATGTTGCGGGATTGAATCCGAGATCCTTTCGCCAGTTTCATTCGAACGGGAAGGCTCACCGCCCCGGGCCTGATAGTATTGTGGACTGTGAGCTGTTGTGTCAGTAAGTTTGTTTAACCTCTTTTCACATATTCTGTCAAGTCATGTAGAAAGAAATCTTATAGATTTGTTTATTTTTTTTTCGGTGCAGTTATGATATGCTTCCATTTGAGAATCAGCATGAAATCGCTAACCAGATTGGGACGACACGTGCTCAGATTATTGCAAATTTGAATGACTTGGCTCTTGGCACTAGCTTTTTGTGAAGTGTATCATCTTGTTGATGTCGACTGATCATGTTGTGTCATCTAATCATGTGTAATTTGAGAGTTTTCGTTTTGGAAATTGTATATAGAGTTTGTAGTTGCTGTGGAGGACCAAAAAACTAACAGTGGTTTCGTACTGGCGGCATAGGGTGGTGGTGTGGTGGTTATGTTGTCTGTTTTTTTCTCTATAAAACCATGTGGGCTAGGTTTTTCTTATTTTTCAAGGATTTAGTGAAGTTGATTTAGTTTCGAGTTTCTTGGATAGCATGTAGCGAAGGAGATTTGTGATACATAGAATGATTTTAATTTGGTAACCATTTGGATTTAACAATTTGGAAGCCTTTAATAATCAACAAAAATCAATGACATTTATCTTATTCTTGTCTGTCAGATTTTCATTAAGGAAATTGAGTGTTATATTTATTTAAATAATTTAAGAAAGTGTTATGCCATTATGCATGGCAAAGCTTTTGTACGTTTAAGCATAATTTCTATATTTTATGTTTAAATAATAGATTTGTGTAAAAAGTTAACCTTAGAGTATCTCCAATGCTATGAACATTCATATTTAATACATCAAAAAATTCAAAAAATATGATTGTAGTTTTTATAATGTAAGGAGTAGTTTATGGTGTTATAAGTGAAAAATAATGAAATGTAGTGATTTTTCTGTATATTTTAAAAATATACTGTTTACATCATATTATATTTTTAATATATTTTGAAAGTGGTTGTGAGTGAAAGAAAGAAAAATGGTAATGATAAATGTATAAAAATTATTTATTTGAAATAGAAGAGAAATATAGTAATTTTTAGTGTAATTTTGGATTCGAAGATACATGATTAAATGTGAATGCTCTAAGTGTTGCAAACCTCCACCGTAGCATATAACATTGATTTCAAACTTTTCTCAAAATTTTTTATTTTCTTTTACAACACCAAACCTTCACAAACTTCATTAATAGCATTAACAATATCGTACATGTAAACACACACACATATATACATATATATATGTGTGTGTGAGAGAGAGAGAGAGAGAGTGGTGGCCCATAATACCTGGTATGGCTCTAGTCTTCAGCCATAAACCCGCTCATGGACTTGAGCTCCACAATGCAAGCAAATTTGTCTCCTTGACTCCGCTTCTCTCCCCATAGATCCAAACGGAGAACCCATCTGCGTTGGAGGTGCTCTTAGTATGGAGCATATATATTATATAAAAAATGTGACATTAGAGTCCTAATTTGGGGTGTTATTTCTTAACTTATTAGCTTTCTTTTTTGTTTGTAGGTCTTTCTAGTTGTCTCCATTTTATGAAATTTCGTTAGTGATTGATAAGAATTAATTTCCGTGACCCATTTTGTTGACTTTGTTTAGCTAGGCTTGGGTGGTGGTGAATGCGTGTTATCATGATATGATGTTTACTTGCCTTTATCACTTTTTAAGTACAGTTAAATTATATAGTTATCTAAGTTTTAGAAATTTAGGGTTAAATCATATAGAAGAGAAAAGAATCAGATTGCACATGCAACTCACACGCTAATTTTTATCAATACTTTTAGTCGTTAATGATTTTTTTGTATGTCATTTTTTTTATAAAAAAAGAAAATACACCATAAAGTTGAGCATTTGTTTAATCTTTAATATGAGTATGGTATTTCTAAATCATTTTTTTGGGGTTTTTGAACATGGTGTTTTTACATTTTAAAGATGGTGTTTTAACTTTTAACTTCTTTTGGTCATTGTTTTTAAGCACATAGATGCAAAATTCAGGAATATTGAACGATGTCAAAAGGAAAAACACAATATACATACAGTTTTAAAACACATGTAGATCGAGAAGCTAAAACTTCATGTACAAAACCTAAAACAATGACTTAAATATGATATTTAGAATCTTAAAACACCATGTAGTTCAATATGAGGAAATTGCATTTGATGTTAGAAAGCCAACAAACAAATGTATGATACAACCTTTACACTCATCCCTTTCTTTATCGTACAAGATGATGAATGATGATGATGTGGCACTGCAAACTAATATAAACCCTCCAAGTCTCCAATTTCAAAATCAATGTGTTATACATAACGTCCGGTTCATCAAGTGGGTCAATTTGGTCATGTACTTAACCACACCCAAACCCAACGACCCGCCATGAGCCCATGACCTCCATGCAACATGTTTGATTTATTTTGTCATATTTTTGGTTTATTGTCTTTAGTTTCCTATGTTTCACGATCCAGTTAGTGTTGGTTATTACCTTAAACTAGTAATTTACTCGTGCTCCGCGCGAACCCAGGCGTTACAGTGATGAGTTAATGAGAATTCGGTCTTTAAGTTCATTACGGTGTCGGAATTAAACCTAAAAAGACCTACAAAGAAAGGGATGAAACATAGGATTCGGTGGATGACATGCAAAATCCTCAAGAAAATCCTCGCAGTGCATCAAGATCACAGACAAACTGAATTCTCAGTAAGTTTTTGAAGGAAATTACAAGCGTTTAATGATGAAGATATGCAAACCATAACCTTTCCAGGATCCTCACCAAAACAATTAATGTTCATTTTTGCTTATTGTTACTTGTTATAATCATTGCAACTACAAATAGAAGCCGTGTTGATCGTAATAGGACACATACACACACCCGAACACACTTAATAATAACAATAACAAAAATAATAATAATAAGAGGTGTGGCGTCTGAAAAGTGAAAACATAATATTTCACTCTGCTTCTTCTCCCTCGCAATCAATCCGAATTTGGCGCTCTCTCTCTCGATCGTACTGTACTGCAATGGCGTTACTGCACAATTTCTTTGTTTCTTTTTGCTGTTTCCTTGTCAATGCAGCAGGTTCTCGGTGCTTCTTCTTCTCCAATGCCAGGCTGAGGCTTCATCATCTCTGTTCGTTCGTCCTTAATCTTACCAAGGTCCGTCCGTTAGGGTTTATTATTTATTGCTTTTCTTTCTTGCCAACTTAATTACTCATTATATTTAATATTAACACTCATGATGAATTGATGATGATCCATTTTCTTTTCTTTAACACATGATGAATTGATGATGATCCATTTTCTTTTCTTTTTAATAATTTATTAATCTGATTCAAATTATGCATATGATCAATGTTGATTTTGTGGTTTCTTGGTTTGATTTTCTGTCACGAACTTTTTGAATGTATTTGAGTGTGTGTTCTATGTTATAAAAGGCTAATAGATGTTTGGATGCAACTGGAAACACTTACATGTCAATTCTTTTTTAAATAAGAGCTCAAATTTTTTATTTGTGAAGAATTACGCGTCTGATAATAATGTTGTAAGTCCATATGATTATATATATGTTAAATGGAGATTGGGGTTTGAATTCATGTTGATAGTTTCATGGTTTTTTCTGTTTGTGTTGATGTTATTTGTTTGATACCGTATATAATGATATGCATATTATTATTATGGCCTTAAGATATATTTTTTAATAGATTGTATGAACGATCACCTACCTGATACATTTTTTTTTCTTTTTTACAATATTGTAGAATTTCATCACTATGAGCTTGCAAAAATATGTTGATGATGATGATGACTTTCTTGCGAAAGAGACTGCTGGGGTGGTTAAAGGTGCTGCTGCTCTTGATTACAAAATCACATGTCCCGTCTTACTAGAAAAGGAAAAGGCAGACATAGTAGTAGGAGATGATCATGACCAGTCATTTGGAACTTCCCCTAGACTAACTTGGGACACTCGACGCTTGCTCGCTCTAGACCTTAAGCCTATGGAGGACGACTCTGAAGCTGAAGATGACATTGGAATCTCCATCTCCATTCAATCTTCCTCTAGAGCTCGCCAAACCTGGGCTAGCCGTAACTTAGATGTTCTACAACTTTATCACTCTGATGATAAAGAACCGGAAAGAAAACCAAGAGACAAAAAACAGCCGGTTTCTCGATTACCCCCTAGAAGCAGCAGATTTATATCCACCGGAAAAGAAGCCGACAGGAAACTCCCCGTAACAAAACCACAACCTGCTTCTGCAAAACTTCCCCTACAAATTGCTTCCACAAAGAAACCGATAGCTGCTGCATTGTCCACCCGCAAACCTCCTAGAAAATCACAAGTTGACTCTTTGAAAAAACAGTTGCCGCCCATATCTACTAGTCTATCCACCAGAAAACAACTCACCGAAAGGAAACCCGTAGTAATTCACCCCACAAAACCACAACCTGCTTTTCCCCTAGAAATTGCTTCCACAAAGAAATCGATAGCTACTGCATTGTCCACCCGCAACCCCCTAGAAAATCACAAGTTGACTCTTTGAAAAAACAGTCGCTGCCCGTATCTACTTGTTCATCCACCAGAAAACAAACCATTCTTACTGATAGGAAACCCGTAGTAACTCACCCCACAAAACCACAACCTGCTTCTGCAAAAGTCACCCTAAAAACTGCTTCTGCAAAAAACCCGATAGTTTTATCTACTAGTACAATTAGACCTCAGTGGAGGTTGTAGTGAGATCGCCGTTTACTACAAATATTATTCATTTGTCTAACACTCCATCATCATCATCATCATCATCATCATCATCATCATCATCATCATCGTACTCAGTATATCCCACCAATAGCAAAGCTATGGTAGGGTCTGAGGAGGGTAAGATGTAGACAGCTTTACCTCTACCCCATAGGGATAGAGAGACTGCTTCCGATGAGACCCCCGGCTCGATAGTAGTTTTGCATCAAGCCTTGGACATAAGGCACATAGCACTCAATCACCGGGACACCGGCTGTTTGGTGCATGTACCATTGTCTTTCTGCTATCAACGCCACCACATAATGCCTGATTAACCTTCCGCCACTTTTAACGTTATTTTCACGAGATTAGTAAAATAACGTTAAAATTAGTGCAATTTTACTTTTGCCCACCCGAGGGTTCACACATATATACATTATATGCGCGCACCGCAAGGTACTGAAATCATATTTGGTAATTTGACTTAGAAGCAGCAGCAAATGATACCGGGTAAGTCAACTTCTTTCTCTTAAATGCGAATCTGTATGCTTTTGGGATCTACTACTGATTGTTACCACTTTCATCTTTTTTCCAAAGTTGAAGTTTCATCATTTTATAGGTTTATTTCTTGTTTTAGTTAGGCCTTGCATGACTTTAAACAAAGAAGGCTGACAAAGGGTATAAATGTCATAAATTTGTTTGAATACGGGTATATTTGGTAGGTCAGTTTCTTGCTTTAGCTGGGCCTGCATGACTTTAGCTTTGACATGTTTTGATGTTGATTCTGGTGGGAAAGTGTCAAAATGATCATGTGCTACATATTTGTTATAGACATCAAGTTTCTCTACTTGGTTTTTGAGGGGTTCTGGCATTGTTTGTTTTCATTCTCATATTATTCTAGACTATAAGATTCTAGAACCTACTGGACTAGTGGTCACTTTGCTTTATATGTGCAATATCTTGGTGAGAATATTGGTATTACTTAGGGTTTGCATATTGTGTTGCTGGTGTACGTTGGATGTTACAGGTATAAGGGTTGTACTTCCTCTATCTATCTTGATGCAAAGAAGTCTGCAAATTACTCAAAAAGGTTAACTTTTTAGTGCGGATACAAGTGAGGACATAATTCTGGGGTCTACAACATATATTAGCAGGTCTTCACATTAAGATTCGGTGAGTTCTTTTAGTTTTTACTTTCTGTTTTACTTTAGCGTTTGTAGTGATCTGGTTTAAATTTTAACATGAATCGAGTTTGGGGGGTTTTAAACTTGACTATGAGATTGCAATTTTATGGTTTTCAACATTTTTAACTTTGTGATTCTTGAATATTATTTGGTATGTCTATTAATTTACAGAGGTTTCCTCCAAGCCTAGTATTCGTAAAAAAGGTTTATGCTCTTGTCAGTTTCTGGTTCAAAAGCAACCTGGCGGGTAATTATGTCAACTTTTTTTCTTAAGTCTAATTTATCTTCTATTCCTTGCATTTTAAACTTAGATACAATTTGACATCTAACTTTTGTGGACAACGTTTGAACAGGTTGAAGTTTTGAACCAATGATGAGAAGCACCGACATAAGGTGGCTGCATACGGTTTGCTGTCTTGTACATAATGCAGGCAGGGCAGGGCAGGGGGTGATATAGTTTGCGTTCTTAGATTACAAAGATAAGTTCATTTCTATGCTTAGTGACAGAATTAACTATCTCATTAATAATACACACAAGATTCAATTTTGTAACTTCGTTTGTTCTTGTTTACAGTGTGACTACTTGTACAAGAGAGGGAGCACTTTCAAAATTTCAGGTTTGCGCTTTGTTCCTTCTTAAAAGATTTTGTTGCATAATCAACAACTTCAATTGATCTTAGCATAGTTCACGAGTTTTGAAAAGTATTAATGTTTATTAATATACTATTTGCACCTTTGAGTTAATTGAAATTCTGGGCAGGGCTAATTTGTTTAGTTAGTTGATTTATTATGAGTATTTGTTCTATACATTAATGCAACAAATATTGTAGAATAGTCTATACATTAAGTTTACACCTAGGATTCTGTCTCCTTTTAAACTATTTTGTATTTTTTTTCAATTTAATCTCTGCTATATGTTTTCTTGTTTCTTATTCTACTTTTTTTAAGCCTGATCCTTGTTCCTTCTTGCATTTTTGAGTTATGGTGGTCTTCGCGAGCCTACAATTAACAAGCTTGAATTATCTCCCGGTGGAAGTTTTACAAAGGTATCCGTTATTTTGGTTTTTAAAGCCTTATATATGATCTGACTTCAAACTTTTGGTGGGAAACATTTGGACAGGTTGACATTTTTTAACCGAAGATGAGAAAAGCTTGAATGCAAAGATAGTTCATTTCTAATTTCTTACTTGGCTTAGCACCAAAACTAACTACCTCGTTTATAGTACATACAACGCATCCGCCCCCTAGAATTTTTAAAAGTTTTGGGGCCCGGAGCGAGAAAAAGTGGGCTCTCTAGAATATAAACTCTATCATACAAATCTCTCTGTTTTTTTTTAAAATGCCAACCCTAGGAATTGAACCCAAAACTTTTGGGTTCATAGAAGACTCTTTCCATTGCACAAGGTTCATTTTGTAGGTCTTTTTGTTTTACAATATATATATATATATATATATAGAGAGAGAGAGAGAGAGAGAGAGAGGTTCATTAGGGAACCACAAAAAGTGGGGAACCGGGAAACCATTGCCCAAACGAACTCCGATTGAACTTATTCTAGCGGCGTTGGAACCGGCTCGTCAAAATTTAACATATTTATAGCTAGGGTGTAGTTTTTGGGGTTTAGATTTTAGGGTTTAGTTTTTGGGGTTTAGATTTTAGGGTTTAGCTTAGGGTTTAGATTTTAGGGTTTAGCTTTAAGGTTTAGAAGTAGGGTCTAAGGTTTGGTTTCAACATATTTGGTTAAGGTTCGACAAGCCGGTTCCAACGTCGCTGGAATGAGTTCAATCGGAGTTTGTTTGGTCAATGGTTCCCTTGCTCCCCACTTTTTTGTGATTCCCCTAGTGAACCTCTCTCTCTCTCTCTCTCTCTCTCTCTCCCTATATATATATATATATATATATATAGATTTTATAGGTTTTAATAGAATACATATTTGATATATATTAGGATTGTAATTGTATTTATATTAGACTATGATTCTTGTATTTATTATCTATATAAGGAGATGAATGAAAGGAGAAACATTCAAGCCAAATATTATCTTTCATGGTATCATAGAGCAAGTCGATCCTTTTCCTTTTCTTCTCCCTAATCCTAACATCCCGTCTTCACCATCTTCTGTTATATTTTTTTTTTCTTTTTCTTCTTCTTCTTCTTCTTCTTCTTCTTCATCCATTCATCCATGGATTCTAAGCTACACCCTGCCGTTACCGTTTCCAATATTAAAACCTTCATCCCCATAACTCTAGATAATGAAACAGCCCCGTATGTCACTTGGTCCGAACTTTTCAGGATTCATTGCACAGCTTTTCAAGTTGCTCATCACCTGCAACCAAAACCATCGCCCACCACCTCCTCCTCCAGTACCGTTGTCGCCGATAACGAAGCCTGGAAACGTCTCGACGCCATTGTCTTGCAATGGATATATGACACTATCTCCATCGATCTCCTTCAAACCATCATCAAACCAAACACAACTGCCTATGATGCATGGAACACACTCGAAAACCTGTTCCAAGATAACAAACCGTCACGTGCTATTCACCTTCAACAAAAACTTACCAACACCAGGTTAGACAGTTTCAATGACATGGAAAGTTATTGCCGAGAAGTGAAGATTCTTTCTGATCAGTTGGCCAACGTTGATGCACCCCTATCAAACCAACAATTGGTTCTACAATTGTTAACCGGTCTTAATGAGCAATACGAGACCGTGGCCACCCTCTTGCAACAATCCATCCCCCTTCCTGATTTCAATGCAGCCCGGTCACGTTTATGTCAGGAAGCCACACGGAAAGCAACTCAAGCCGCTTATGCCGCTCAATTGGCTGGAACCGCACTTCAAGCATCAGCTCCAAAAGCCGAAGCGGCGCCACCGGAATCTTCTAACCGCCCGGAATACACTACTGATTGAGGGCGTGGACGTGGCCGTAGTCGGGGCAGGGGGCGCGGGCGTCAGAACTACGTCAGGGGTCGCGGGAACTTTTCTCCCAATCAACATAACCCGCAATCCTGGTCCAATTTTCCCATGAGTTTAACACCACAACAATGGATTCAATGGCAACAGTGGGCTGCAAATCCACCATGTCCTTATCCCACAACCTCTCGCCCACCTAACCTTAGCCAAGGTATTCTTGGTTCGCAGCCCGCTCAATCCTACACCGCTGGTTGTTTGTTAATGCATAACTTGGTCACAAAGGAACAAAGTTAGTGGAAAGTGAACGTGAGAATCAACCAAAAATAGATTGTGGAGAACATGGGTTACAAGCTACGTGGGTTGTCTTTTAATCTTTTGTTTTTTCCTATTTAAGCAAAGTGTCAGTTTGTTTTCTTATCATGCAACTTTTCAATTCAGTATTTTTCTTTCTTTGTAATCGTTTGAAGTTGAGAAATAAACACAGAAAATTGTCCCAAAGTTTGCTCTTGTTTGCTGCTGATAACCCTTCATTTGGTATCAGAGCGCTCAAGGTTTATGCCCAAATACCCGAAGTTTAACAACATGTCTGTCGCAAACACAAGTGTGCAGCCCCGAAAGAAGCCAGTTCAATTTCATTGCAAATCCCTACCACATGGTCCATCAAGATGGAAGCTGTCATGGATGCCCACGGGTTGTGGGATTCAGTCGAACCTCAGGCCGGTACGGCCGCTGACGAGAAGAAGAACAAAACAGCCCGAGCCTTCATTTTTCAAGCAATTCCCGAAGATGTCTTATTGTAGGTCGCAAAGAAGAAGACGGCGAGTGAAATTTGGGAGTCGTTGAAGACTTGGTACTTGGGTGCTGAACGAGTGCAGAAGGCGCGTCTGCACACACTTAAGCGAGAGTTCGACTCATTGAAGATGAAAGACGGTGAAAGCATTGATGACTTTACCGGGAAATTAAGTGGTATGATTTCCAAATTCAGTAGCCTTGGTGAGACGTTGGAAGAGAACATACTCGTAAGGAAATTACTTGATTCAGCCCCCGAAAAGTATCTTCAACTTGTTGCTTCTATAGAACAATGTTCAGACGTTGATTCGATGTTGTTCGAGGAGGCAATTGGTCGGCTGAAGGCGTACGAGGACCGGCTGAATCAACGAAAAGTGAACGTATCGGGAGACAATGGCTTGTTTTTTGCTCGAAACGATGGCCAACAAACCCAAAATGGAACTAGGAGAGGGTTCTCAAGCAGTGGGCGTCGCCGAGGCACGCATTCAGAGAGAGGCGGCCGGAGTGGGTCGCGGGGTAGAGGAATGTATCGTGGTAGAGGAGGCCACTGGAGTGGTGGTTCCAGCCGCGAATCGGCTGAGTCAAGTCGTAAACCACGAGACAAGAAACACATTACGTGTTTCAATTGCAACGAACAAGGCCATTTCGCGTCTGAATGTAAGGAAGAGAAGAAAGTTGAGGTGAATTTGGCGGAAAAACAAGAGGAAGACCCGGCTCTTTGGCTAACCATTCACGAACAGTCAGGTTCGATGGTCATGCTGAACGAGGAAGACGTACTTCCTCGTACACTCGAACACCCAAATGAAGTAGCACATGAAACCTGGTACCTTGATAGTGGAGCCAGTAATCACATGTCGGGTATGAAGAATTTGTTTGCAGAATTAGATGATAATGTGTCGGGTCAGGTAAGCTTTGGAGATGGGTCAAAGGTGCAGATTAAAGGCAAAGGTACGGTGTTGTTTAAATGTAAAGACGGTAGTCAAGTGGTGATTCCCGATGTTTACTATATTCCAGCCCTACATAGCAACATAATCAGTTTGGGACAGCTGACCGAAGTCGGATATGAGGTCAGAATGAAACACGGGTTCTTATGGGTGCTAGATGAAGCCGGGAAACTGGTAACCAAGGTGCAGCGGTCCAAGAACCGGCTGTACAAGGTGGCTCTCAAGACGATTCAGCCCGTTTGTTTGGCAGTGAAGATGGATGATGAAGCATGGGTTTGGCATGCAAGGGTTGGGCATGTGAACTTTGGTGTTCTTGACTTTATGGTGAAGAAGGGTTTAGTCAAAGGAATGCCTAACATACCATACCCGACCCAAGTATGTGACGGTTGTATGGTAGCCAAACAAACGCGCGAGTCTTCCCGAATGAAGCAAGTTGGAGAGCTAGCATGCCCCTAGAACTCGTACATGCAGACTTATGCGGCCCAATATCACCTGAAACGAAGGGAGGTAATCGGTATTTCCTATTAGTTGTTGATGATTATTGTCGCTATATGTGGGTTTATGTCATCAAGTCAAAAGACGAGGCACTAGACCTATTCAAACGGTTCAAGAACCAAGTCGAAGGAGATAGTAGTTATAAAGTCAGAAGGTTACGAACTGATCGCGGGGGCGAATATAACTCTCATGATTTCAACTTATTTTGTGAACAGGAAGGTATACAAAGGCAGAGAACGGAACCGTACTCCCCACAACAGAACGGCGTAGTCGAACGTCGTAACCGTACAATTCTTGAAGTCACGAGGTCTTTACTGAAATCTATGCAGGTGCCGGAAACATTGTGGGGGGAGGCGGTCCGACACGCCGTCTACATACTTAATCGAGTATCCACAAAGGGGTTCAAAAATAAAACACCGTATGAAGGCTGGAAGGGTCGTATTCCAACCTTGCACCATCTAAAGGTGTTTGGTTGTGTGGCTCATGTGAAGAAGATGCCGCCTCAGTTGACGAAATTAAGTGATCGAAGTTCAAAGATGATGTATCTAGGAGTTGAAGAGGGAAGTAAATCGTACAGGTTATTTAACCCTAGTTTGATGAAAATTTGTGTGGCACGTGATGTAATATTTGAGGAAAAGAGAAGATGGGTCTGGGATGAAGTCCAAAGGCAGGAGCCCAACGAAAGACCTGGTTGGGCTGTTATCCACTTTGATAATGACATGTCAAGTGAAGCCCACCACCATATACCTTTACCCTCAATCGATGAAGACCAACAACCAACTCATATTAACACGCCGTCACCTATCTCCACCTTGAACCAAACATCCTCAGCGGAGAGTCGAAACCAAGAGGTGGGTAATTCCAACTATGATCACACTCCACCTCAAGCATTATCAGAACTTTATGACGAAACCGAACCCATTGAAGAAGACATCGAAGAACTTTTATTCGCTGGGGAAAAACCAACCACGTTCAATGAAGCAGAAACAAGTGATGATTGGCAGCTAGCAATGAAAAGAGAAATGGAAGCGATCGAGAAAAATGAAACCTGGGTTCTTGTTGTTGATCCGGTAAAGGGACAGAAGGTAATTGGTTTGAAATGGGTATTTAAATTAAAGAAGGATGCTGAGGGTAAAACGGTCAAACACAAAGCCCGATTGGTCGCGAAGGGTTATGTACAGAAGAGAGGGGTTGATTTTGATGAAGCGTACGCACCGGTGGCCCGACTCGAAACCATTCATTTGCTGTTATCTATGGCAGCAAAGGAGGGTTGGTTTGTACATCATCTTGATGTCAAATCGGCTTTCTTGAACGGAATACTCAAAGAAGATGTGTTTGTTGCACAGCCGGATGGGTTCAAAGTAAAAGGGAAGGAACAAATGGTTTACAAACTCAATAAGGCGTTGTACGGGTTAAGTCAGGCGCCTAGGGCCTGGAAGGTTCGTCTTGACAAGACACTCAAAAGACTTAGCGTTTGTTCGATGTGCATCAGAACCTGCTGTGTACACTCTTAAGACACTGACATGCACCTTAATTGTTGGAGTGTATGTGGATGACCTCATAGTCACCGTAGCTGATGAAGTTGAGGTACAAAAATTCAAAATCAAGATGCAATCTATTTTTGAAATGACAGATCTTGGCAGGCTATCCTATTACCTCAGTATCGAGGTTGAACAAACTTGTGACGGGATCATGTTGAAGCAGTCAGGGTATGCGAAAAAAGTTCTACAATCGGTTGGGATTTGGAACTGTAACCCGTCACAGCAGCCCACTGAATACAAGTTCAACCTAACTAAAGATGAAGACGGAGTCGATGTAAACCCAACCAAATACCGTAAGATTATTGGTAGCCTCATGTATCTAATTCATACACGACCATACCTGGGTTATTCAGTTGGGGCAGCTAGTAGATATATGGAGAAGCCGAAAGAAAGTCACCACGCAGTTGTGAAACAGATACTAAGGTACTTGAAAGGTACTGTTAATTTCGGTTTAAAATATTCAAGGGGAGGAGACGGGAAACTGGTCGGGTTTAGTGACAGCAGTCACGGATCAGATTTGGATGATCGAAGGGGAACAACGGGTACTGTTTTCTACTTCTCGGGAAGCCCGATAACTTGGTTGTCGCAAAAGCAATGAACCGTGGCGCTTTCCTCCTGTGAAGCTGAGTTTATGGCTGCCACATCAGCAGTTTGCCAAGCCTTATGGCTGAGAAACCTTGTAAGTGAGCTAACAGGTGGAGAAGCTCAAAGAGTTAAGTTATTGGTGGATAACGTGTTTGCAATTGCGTTAATGAAAAACCCAATGTTCCATGGGCGAAGAAAACATATCAATATAAAGTATCACTTCATACGCGAGTGTGTGGAGCGAGATCAGATTCAAGTAGAACATGTGAGCGGGAAGCTTCAAAGGGCAGATATCCTAACCAAGGCTTTGGGGAGGATCAAGTTTACTGAGATGTGATCACTGTTAGGTGTTACTGAAGTTGGACCAAGTGAACATTAAAGGGGAGATTGTTGGTTAATGCATAACTTGGTCACAAAGGAACAAAGTTAGTGGAAAGTGAACGTGGGAATCAACCAAAAATAGATTGTGGAGAACATGGGTTACAAGCTACGTGGGTTGTCTTTTAATGTTTCGTTTTTTCCTATTTAAGCAAAGTGTCAGTTTGTTTTCTTATCATGCAACTTTTCAATTCAGTATTTTTCTTTCCTTGTAATCGTTTGAAGTTGAGAAATAAACACAGAAAATTGTCCCAAAGTTTGCTCTTGTTTGCTGCTGATAACCTTTCACCGGTTATACCCCGACTGACATTGATCAGGCTCTAAACACAATGTCACTATATCCACAGGAGCGTCCTTGGTATATGGATACTGGAGCAACGAACCACATGACAAACAACCCATGTAACTTCACTTCTTATTTTAATTCGGGTATTTTACGCAACATTATTGTTGGCAACGGCCACACTATGGTAATCGGACAAGGCAATCAAACCCTCTCGGCACCTTACCCACCTTTAAAACTAAACAATGTTCTTTTTGCACCCGACATAATTAAAAATCTGTTATCGGTTCGTCGGCTCACCACCGATAATCAAATTTCAATTGAATTTGACCCATATGGTTTTCTTGTGAAGGATCTCAAGACCAAGGCTCGTATCCTACGCAGCAATAGCTCTGGGGATCTCTATCCTTTAACTCCACAAGAACTATCCAAGATTCGCTCTCCTTCCAGTTTTACATCAATCTCTCAAGATATTTGGCATCAACGTGTGGGTCATCCCGGACCAACTTTATTACATTCTCTTAAAAAGTCGCCATTTATTGATTATGGAAAATTAAACAATAAACTTTGTCAACCTTGTGTGTTTGGAAAATTTACCAGACTTCCTTTTGTTAATTCTATTACTTCTACTTTTATGCCATTTGATATTATTCATAGTGATTTATGGACATCACCCGTAGTTAGCATCGGTGGTCACCGGTATTATATTTTATTTATTGATGACTATACAAATTTTTTATGGACCTACCCTCTTAGTCACAAATCCCAAGTTTTTTCAATTGTTACACTCTTTTCCAACTTAATTAACACACAATTTGAACGGCAAATTAAACAATTTCAATGTGACAATGGAAAGGAATACGCCAATTCTTCTTTCCAAAAATTTTTCCGCGCTACCGGCATGCTTTTTTGTTTTTCTTGCCCCTATACGTCATCTCAAAATGGTAAAGCGGAACGCACAATCCGCTCTATTAACAACATCATTCGCACACTTCTTGCTCAATCCCACCTACCTCATAACTTTTGGCACCACGCCTTAGAAATCGCTACTTATATCTTAAATATTCTTCCAAGCAAAAACCACAAATTTGCAACACCCACCCAGTTACTCTACAACCACATCCCGTCCTATGAACACCTTCGAGTGTTAGGTTGCCTCTGCTATCTGTTACTAACCCACACCACCATCCACAAACTACAAGCCCGTTCCAAACCTTGTGTTTTTCTTGGCTACCCGACACAACACAAAGGGTACAAATGCCTTGATTTATCAACACATAAAATAATTATGTGTCGTCATGTTCACTTTGATGAAACCATTTTTCTCTTTGCCAACTTAAACAAACCATCCATCCAATCTTATGATTTCCTTACAAATCATATCCATCCATCCTATTGGCCCCATGTACATAATATTACACACTCCACACCATCCTCATCCACACCCTCTACTACTTCTGTCCCGTCCCCAGCCCAAACTCAGCCCACCACTCCTCCACCATCACACACAACACAACCTCACAGCCCACCTAATTCACGGCCTATTCGGAATACCTATTCTCGTAGACCAAAGCCCGCGTCCCAACCCAATCCTCCAGAGTCACCTTCACCGCCAACTGACTCCACATCAAACTCTCCAGGCCCACTACCACCCGACCCATTACAGCCTTCCAATCAACCACCAACTAGCTCTAATCCACCTCCCACCCAACCATCCTCTCGGACAATCCGAACCCGATCCATGGACGGTATTGTTAAACCGAGAGAATTATTTAACCTGTCCTCTTCCTCTCTTGTCCCTATTCCCAAAAACCCAACCATTGCCTTGTCCACCCTGGAATGGCACAACGCCATGACAATTGAGTTCGATGCCCTTATTAAAATAAGACGTGGGAGTTAGTTCCGCGCCAACCGCATATGAATGTTATACGCAGTATGTGGTTATTTCGCCACAAATTTAAATCAGAAGGTTCATTAGAACGCTATAAATCGAGGTTGGTGTGTGATGGACGAAACCAACAGATTGGCGTGGATTGCGGTGAAACATTTAGTCCGGTTGTTAAGCCGGCTACCATTCGCACGGTCTTATCACTTGCTTTAGCTCAATCATGGCCAATACATCAACTTGATGTAACTAATGCGTTCCTACATGGTACGCTTCACGAGACTGTCTACATGTATCAACCTATGGGTTTTCGGCATCAACATTATCCGGATCATGTATGTCGTCTTAAAAAGTCTCTATATGGCCTTAAGCAAGCACCGCGTGCATGGTATCAACTGTTTACCGACTTTGTTTCTACTATGGGCTTCACACAAAGTAGGTGTGACAACTCCTTGTTTGTTTACCATCATGGTAATGATATCGCGTATCTGCTTATTTACGTGGATGATATCATTCTTACCACATCTTCGGATCACTTACGAGATACTTTAATGAGGACTTTGGGGAATGAATTTGCTATGAAGGATCTTGGTCCTCTTAGCTACTTTTTGGGCATTAACGTTTCTAGACATGGGAACCATATGTTTTTATCACAAAAGGCTTATGCTCATGATATAATCAATTGGGCTGGTATGAAAAATTGCAAATCGGTTCCCACACCCGTTGATACAAAGCCGAAGCTTAGTAACTATGATGATAAAGTCTTCGATGACCCAACACATTTCCGCAGCTTGGCTGGTGCTCTACAGTATCTCACATTTACCCGTCCGGATATTTCATACGCCGTACAACAGATTTGCATTCACATGCACTCGCCTAAAATTATCCATTGGCATGCTCTTACGCGTATTCTACGGTATCTACAGGGTACTGCTTCATATGGAATTACTCTTGGGCCCTCACATACTTTATCTCTACGTGCCTATACAGATGCCGACTGGGCTGGATGCCCTGACACGCGTCGCTCTACTTCTGGTTATTGTGTCTATCTTGGGGATAATATCATCTCCTGGTCTTCCAAACGTCCGTCAACTATTTCTCGATCCAGCGCAGAGGCTGAATATAGGGGTGTTGCTAACGTGGTGGCTGAAATATGTTGGCTACGAAATTTGTTATTAGAGCCACGTAAACCTTTGTCACATGCTACGTTAATTTATTGTGATAATGTCAGGGCCATCTACCTCTCGGGTAATCCGGTTCAGCACCAACGTACTAAGCACATTGAATTGGATATACACTTTGTTCGTGAACAAGTTCAGCGGGGAAAGGTTCGTATCGTACACGTACCCTCGCGGTACCAGATCGCAGATATCTTCACGAAAGGTCTCCCGAAGATTTTGTTTGATGACTTCCGCTCCAGTCTCAGCATACAACCTCCTCCTGCTTCGACTGCGGGGGTGTAATAGAATACATATTTGATATATATTAGGATTGTAATTGTATTTATATTAGACTATGATTCTTGTATTTATTATCTATATAAGGAGATGAATGAAAGGAGAAACATTCAAGCCAAATATTATCTTTCATAGTTTATTTCTTGTTTTAGTTAGGCCTTGCATGACTTTAAACAAAAAAGGCTGACAAATGGTATAAATGTCATAAATTTGTTTGAAAACGGGTATATTTGGTAGGTCAGTTTCTTGCTTTAGCTGGGCCTGCATGACTTTAGATTTGACATGTTTTGATGTTGATTCTGGAGGGAAAATTGTCAAAATGATCATGTGAATTATTACATAATTGTTTTAGACATCAAGTTTCTCTAATTTTTTTTTGGAGGGGGGGGGGGGCACTGTAAGTTTTTCTTTCTCATATTATTCTAGATTATAAATTTATAGAACCTATTGGACAAGTGCTCACTTTGCTTTATATGTGCATTATCTTGGTGAGAATTGGTATTACTTATGGTTTGCATATTGTTTTGCAGGTAGTCTGGTTGTTTCTCATGGGATTATTTTACACTTACCTCAGTGGGCGTTGTTGTATTGCTGGTGTATGTTGGATGTTATCAGGTATAAGAGTTGTACTTCCTCAATCTGTCTTGATGCATTCAAGTCTGCAAATTACTCAAAAAGGTAACATTTTAGTGCAGATACAAGTGAGGACATAATTTTAGGGTCTACATACATATATATATATATATATATATATATATATATATATATTAGCAGGTCTTTACATTAAGATTCGCTAAGTTCTTTTAGTTTTTTACTTTCTGTTTTACTTTAGCGTTTGTAGTGATTTGGTTTAAAATTTAACATGACTCAATTTAAGGTTTTAAATATTTTTAAGTTTGTGATTCTTGAATATGATATTTTGGTATGTCTATTAATTTACAGAGGTTTCCTCCAAGCCTAGTATTCGTAAAAAAGGTTTATGCTCTTGTCAGTTTCTGGTTCAAAAGCAACCTGGCGGGTACATGTGTCAACTTTTTTTCTTAAGTATGATCTATCTTCTATTCCTTGCGTTTTAAACTTAGATACAATTTGACATCTAACATAAGGTGGTTGTATACGGTTTGATGCCTTGTACATATGCAGGGCAGGGCAGGGCAGGGGTGACATAGTTTGCGTTTTTAGATTACAAAGATAAATTCATTTCTATGCTTAGCAACATAATTAACAATACATGCCAGATTTGATATTGTAACTTCGTTTGTTTCTGTTTACAGTGTGATGACTTGTACAAGAGGGGGAGAACTTTCAAATTCCAGGTTTGCACTTTGTTCCTTTTTGAAAGATTTTGTTGCATCAACTTCATTTGTTCTTAGCATAGTTCACGAGTTTTTGAAAAGTATTAGTGTTTATTAATTTACAATATGTACCTTTACGTTAATTGAAATTCTGGACAGGGAGGTACCAAGTAAATCTTATAAGCAAAATAACTGCCAAAACCTACACATAGGACTAATTTGTTTAGTTAATTGTTTTATTATGAGTATTAGTTCTTTGTTATGTTGGTCTGCATTTTATAAGCAGTTTATAAAAACACATATTTGAATGTATCTAGGTTTGGTATATCTTCCTGTTGGATCCACCTAAGAACGTTTGGTTCCTATCTTTAATACGCATGCTTTTTGAATGTCAATTAATGACTTTTGTTTAGAAGAACACTGTCACAAGGATATATATATATTCTCATAAATGGTTCGTGTCAATTATGGTTGCAACAAATATTGTAGAATAGTCTGTACATTCAGTTTACATCTAGGAATCTGTCTCCTTTTAAACTATTTTTTTTATCTTTTATGTCATTTTGATCTCTGTTATGTGTTTTCTCGTTTCTTATTCTACTTTTTTTAAGCCTGATCCTTGTTCCTTCTTGCATTTTTATGGTGGTCTTCGCGAGCCTACAATCTCCCGGTGGAGGTTTCACAAAGGTATCAGTTAATTTTGTGTTAAAGCTTTATATATGATCTGACTTCAAACTTTTGTAGGAAACATTTGGACAGTTTGGACATTTTAAACCCGAAGATGAGAAAAGCTTAAGTGCAAAGATAAGTTCATTTCTAATTTCTTACTTGGCTTAGCGTTAGCACCAACATTAACTACCTCGTTTATAGTACATACAATGCTTCGCATGTAGAGCTGTCCCCGAGAATCCCTAAAAGTTTTGGAGCCAGGAGCGGGCTCTCTAAAATATAAACTCTATAACTCATACATTTTTTTTTAAATGCCAACCTTAGGACTTGTACCCAAAACCTTTGGTTTCATAGACAACATTCTTTCCATTGTTCTAAAGGTTCATTTTGTAGGCTTTTGTTATATATATATATATATATATATATATATATATAGAGAGAGAGAGAGAGAGAGAGAGAGAGAGAGAGAGGTAGGTTCACTAGGGAACCACAAAAAAGTGGGAAACCGGGGAACCATTGACCAAACGAACTTCGATTGAACTCATTCCATCGGCGTTGGAACCAACTCGTCGAAACTTAAACATATGTATTTAGGGTTTAGTTTTTTGGGTTTAGATTTTAGGGTTAAGTTTTTGGGGGTTTAGATATAGGGTTTAGCTAGAAGTAGGTTTCATCATATATGGTTAAGGTTCGACAAGCAGGTTCCAACGTCGTTAGAATGAGTTCAATCGAAGTTCGTTTGGTCAATGGTTCCCCCACTTTTTTGTGATTCCCTAGTGAACCTCTCTCTCTCTCTCTCTACACACACACACACACACATGTATATACATATATATTATACACACACATATATATATATGTGTGTGTGTGTGTATAATTTAGACCCACACATGGGCCGGGTTGTCCCTGTTCACATATCCAGTGATGGCGAGAATTCAATATTTGGTTTCATATGCATTAATTTCACAATACTTGCAGTTTTCGGGGTTCATAAAGGGAGCATGTGCTTGATTCCACAACAATAACGTCTATGCCACATCAAAGGTGTGATTGTAGCTGCCGTTTACTCATTACATAACTATAAATTGTTGGTACTTTTAGGACTTCACTTGCTGGCTTATTTTTTATTCTCTACTTTGTTGCTCTAGTTTTTCTTGGATCTGTACAACACTTCATAGTCCAACCCGAAAACGTTCAGAAGCAACTAAATCCGGGCAATTTAAATAAACGGTTGAATTTAGAGGTACACTTTTTATAAGTTTTATTTTATATATGTTGTGTTAATAATTTGAACATAAATGCCATTTATAATTTAAAGTGTTTGGACTTGTGAAGAATTTTTATTTACCTGCTAAATCAGTGATTTTTTTTCTTATACAAATTCTCATTGAGTTTATGTACTTCCCCTGGATACGGTTTGCTGGCTTATACATGATGGATATAGTTTGCATTCTTGGATTAGAAAGATAAGTTCCTTTCTATGTTTTTAACCATAAGGTTCATTTATAAACTATAAAACACACAAGATTCAATATTGCAACTTTGTTTGTTCCTGTGTACAGTGTGTCGACCTGTACAAGAAAGAGAGAACTATTATGCCTATTGAATTTCAGGTTTGCATTTTGCTCCTTTTCAATAGCTTTTGTTGCATAATCGTCAATTGACATAATTAATGGTTTTTCAATCAGTCTTCATAATGACTGATTGTAAACATTTCGGTTGCCTTTGACATGCTTGGATATGGAGGCTTTACAGAATCAATGCATTTAGGAGCGTATTTTAGTTTCTGGTTCAAAAGCAACTTGGAGGGTAATTGTGTCTACTTTTTATTATTTAAAGTCTGATCTATCTTGTGTTCCTGGCATTTTAAACTTTGATACGATTTCACACCAAAATTTTGTGGACAGCATTTGAACAAGTTAAGATTTGAACATGTTTGACTATACGTCCCCTGTATATGGTTTGCTGTCTTGTACATAATGCAGACAGGGCAGGGACGATATAATTTGCATTCTTAGATTACAAAGATAAGTTAATTTCTATGTTTTTAACTATAAGATTCATTGTTTTACTATGCTTAGAACTAGAATTGACTATAAATCACACAAGATTCAGTATCGTAACTTCATTTGTTCCTGTTTACAGTTTGACAACTTGTACAAGAGAGGGAGAATTATCAAATTTCAGGTTTGCACTTTGTTCCTTTTTAATAGCTTTTGTTGCACTTGTGTTTGGAACCCTAGATGGAAGCATTGGGTGAATTGCACCACTTGATGAATTAACGTTTTGCAGGCTTCAATCGCTGCAGAAAAAGCTTGTGGATGCGGTTCCTCATGTTGCGGGATTGAATCCGAGATCCTTTCGCCAGTTTCATTCGAACGGGAAGGCTCACCGCCCCAGGCCTGATAGTATTGTGGACTGTAAGTTTGTTTAACCTCTCTTCACATATTCTGTCAAGTCGTGTAGAAAGACATCTTATAGATTTGTTTATTTTTATTCGGTGCAGTTATGATATGCTTCCATTTGAGAATCAGCATGAAATTGCTAACCAGATTGGGACGACCCGTGCTCAGATTATTTCAAATTTGAATGACTTGGCTCTCGGTACTAGCTTTTTGTGAAGTGTATTATTATCTTGTTGATTGAGAGTCAACTGATGCATGTTGTGTCATCTAATCATGTGTAATTTAAGAGTTTTCGTTTTGGACATTTGGAAATGTATAGCTTTTGTTTCAGGTTTGCACTTTGTTCCTTTTCAATGGCCTTTGTTGCATGATCATCAAATTTCATCTGTTCTTAGTTTATAGTTTCATGAGTTTTTGAAAAGTATTAGTGTTTATTTGCACCATGGAACAGCTTTTGCTTGTACAATCAGATCTTGTTTTAATTTTTTGATGTTGATAGTGGATTTTGTTGGTTCATATTTGTTAGTTTTGATTTAAATTTTTTAAAGCAAGTTCTCTTTATCTTAGTTTTGCTTTCTGTTTCTCTGGACAATAAGAACCAAAGAATTAAAACAGGCTAAATATATCATTAATAGAAACAAATCATCTTAATTAAAACTAGTTAAATAATTCATTGATTGAAGCCAGTCGTCTTTGTCTTCTGAATTTTAAGTGTGAAAACTTTGGTAACTTAGAGATGCACAACAACTATCTGATGAAATACTTGAAGAAATAGTGTCTGTGAAAACTTTGTTATATCCTTGAATCTGAGTAGGTTTGCAAACCTTTACTTTAATATGACAGATCCATAAATTGAAGGATGGCGTAATGAATCAATGATGCTTTTTGCATTTTTTTTATGGAACAAAGAAGCTTTTGGGAAGTTGTGAGTTGTGACATTTGAATCTTTCTAGTGAGACTTACCTATGTCCTCTTAGTTTGTTGACCATGGATTTACCACTACACCAAACTTAAATAGAGGTGCACAAAATAACAGGTTCCGGACCCGACCCTGACCCTACCCTACCCGTGGGTACCGACTGGGCTTTGGTTTTCCTCCGAGAACTATACTCAAAACTGACCCGGACTCGATGGAACCGGTTCCGTCAATACCCGGTCAAAACCCGACTATACCCGAAACCAGAAAAAAACCCGATGGAACCGGTCAAAACCAGGTCAAATACCCAACTATACTCGGAACATATTCCACCCTGTTTTGACTTTTGTTGACTATACCTGGTTTTGGTTCCTACCCGGTTCCGGTTCTTGAGAATACCAGTTTGTGCACCTCTAAACTTAAACTTTGTCCAGTGGCTTCCATCCATCTATTCTTATGGGTTCCTTGAAAAGTTTTAACATACCGTCTCTATGAAAATTTTAAAAAAACATTAGGGTCCCAGGACCCCGACCCACATAGTGGGTCCGCCTCTGATTCTAATGGCGTAACAATTGGTTTTTATGCATGATAATGTACCCTTAAAGCATTCCCATCCACCCTCTATCCTTAAATCCAAAACTATACCAAAGCACACTACATTTTCTCTCTCATTTTCAATTAAATAATCATTTTTATGTCTTTATCATTACCATTTCTCTTTCCTTCACTCACAACGACTTTCAAAATATATTAAAAAATTATAGGGGGTGAACAGTAGTTTTTCAGATATACAGAAAAATCACTACGTTTTCTAAAATATAAAAACTTTTCACTCACAGCACCTTAAATTACTTTCTAAATTATAAAAACACTCAATCACATAATATAGTGGGTTGAATGCTAATGCTCTTAGATGTCTTAGATGTTAGGTCATACTGCATACTACAAAAGTTCAAGTTAGCCTTTTTAATTATTTATATCTTTAAGGAAAAGAACTAATATTTGTACTTAAGAAACTGTTTAGTACAAGGATAGTAAGGCTAACAGGTAATAACAGTGGCCAGCTGTGATTAGCTGATCACGTTACTTTCTGTGTCCTATGCACTTCCCCTTATGAGTCTATTTGCGCTGATTCTAATCTTAAACAATTAATCAATCAAACAATCAAGAAATCCTATCCATATCACTTACATATCCCTTCTTTGGCAATCAAGATAACATTAACATTTATTATCTAACCATACACTTTACCTTTACTGAGCTTGCTTGAGTGACACATGGCATTCTTGAACCGGCATCTTCTTCCTTTTCTTACTTAAATCCCATTCTCTATTCGAGCCTAAGCATGTAGGGTGCTTAAATCGCTCGAACTTTGCTCTGATACCAACTTGTAAGGCCCCGTTACCGGTACCTCACATTTGGACGTTGGATTTACTTATTCACATAGTTCTAAATATCAGAGTTAATAAAAACATTCGCGGAATAAAAAAACTTTGATAAAACATTTCATAATAATCCAAAACTTGTCTTTCAAAAACTAAGTAATTAAACATAAAACGTCTTGAGTCTTCCGATGCCAGCCTCTTATTCAATGCCACGTGTTCCCCTCAAGCGAGTTGCCTCATCCTACTCACCTGCGTGCATACTAAAAGTTAGCTACGTTGAGTGAGTTCCAGTTAATCATACAACATACCATACATTCATACTTTCCATACTTTCAGTCATACTTTCATACTTTATATTATACTTACTTACCTTCATATCTTATGTTATAAAGAGCATTACGCCCTACTTTCCTCGAGTATTATTAGGGCCCGGTTCCCTCTTACCTCGGGTATTATTAGGGCTTGGTCCCTTCTTGCCTCGAGTATTATTAGGGCTCGGTCCCTCTTACCTCGAGTATTATTAGGGCACGGTCCCTCTTACCTCGAGTATTATTAGAGCTCGGCCCCTCTTACTTCGAATATTAGTAGGGTTCGATTCCCTCTTCGTTACCATACAACCATACATCATTTTGCATTCAAACATATATACATACATATCATACCTTCATTATACATAGCATTAAAACTTGACAGCACGTGCAATATCCGAAGATCGTTCACGTATTGGCAATCAATCATTCCTAACTTTCACATAATCACATAAGGCATACACTTATTACTTAGAATAAATGTATTAACAAACACATCGAGTATGCACACAGCCCCGAAAACATAACACAGAAATGGGGCTAGAAACTCACCTGGATCCTGTTCCTTTCTCCGTTTATCGTTATTCCTTTCTTTAATTGTGCTCTGCTAACAGTATATAAGTTACACGTATTAAGACTTGTCCTATTTGTATTGCAGTCAAAATAGCTAAGCTTGGTGTAATCCATTGGCCTTGTTTTAAATTACTTTAACTTTAGTTTTATTCTTTAAACCCTAATGTATAAGACCTTTAATTATTTTATTATTCATCTCTTTTATTTCCATTTTTAACCTTATCCTTGCATACGTATATATGTACATATGGTACTATCCCGAGTTTACATATATTTTGTATACGTAATCACCAAGGCACTTGCTGATGTTAGTATTCTTTTCTTCCATGTGCTCATGTCCCTCTTTGTTTACCGTCATGTGTGGTTATAGGAATATACATATATTGATGTATATACTTATGTATAAGGCACACGGGTTATTCCATGCATGCGGGTTTTCAAGGTGTAACCTTATATGCATGTGTAAGAGAGTATATCTTTACATGTGTATGCACGCTGTTAAGATTGGTTACAATGTAACCAGATCACTTCACAATGTAATCGAGTAATTGCTCAAGCTAACCGAACTATAAGTGATCGAGTGTAAGGAATGTAATAGGACTCGGGCTTGTAATCAAACGTATCATGTAATCGGGTTCACAAGTTGTAATCAAGTGTAACCGAATCCTTGCAACCCATGTGCATGTACGCGAGCTCTTTAGATGTATTAAGGTCATTGTATGCGAGTATATGTGTATACATTGTAATCGATCCATGTATGCGAGTTTATATATATATATATATATATATATATATATATATATATATGTTGTAATCGATGCATGCATACGAGTCTCATGAGATCGGGTTCCAGTGTATGCGGGCTTCATGTGTGTATTTGATAGACCCAAGTGCTAGAATATGCATATACATACACATTGTGATCGATCTTGGGTAAGTGGATACCAATGTAGGCGACCTCAAGTACACTAACACCATTGTATGCGAGTTGGTGTGATTGGCCCAATGTAAGCGATGTAGAGTTTTGTAAACGACCCTAATGTGATTGATTTAGTATTATATGCGAACTTCTTTGTGATTGAGTTGGCAAGTAAGCGGGTGTGTATGTAATCAAAATGTGATCGAATTATGGAAGTGATCAACCCTCATCCCGTTATTTTCTATGCCATTGTAAGCGGTATACAATGTAATTGAGTTGTCCATGTGTCCGAAGGTGATTGTAAGAGACTCATCCTTGAACTCGGCTGGATTGTGATCTAATTGTCATTTGTAAGCGAGTTGACAGTGTGTATTATTGTATGCGAGTTTAGTTGTGTGCGATTATCCTTGCAATTGAGTTTATGTATGGCATCTTGACTGTAATCGACTCTTTATGTAAGCGAGTTTCAATGTGAACAAGTTTTGAGCCATTGTAAACGACCCTAACGAGTTGAATATCCGTGGCCCTGGGTTGTTATATATAATCTAACAATATGGTTCGGTATTTTTAACCCGCTATTTTACTCGTTCTTGATCCTTACACCTCAATATGGTTCGGTAACAACCCGTATAACTTTCCTTAACTGTTTTCGGCTATGGCTTGGCCCGATTACCCTTAAAGTCTGAATCTTTAGGGCTAGAAATGTTTAAAACTAGATCTAGGGTTTCTTAGACAAGCCGTGCATGTTTACATGTTCATTAAGTTCGTTTTAGCATCAAGTTCACAACTTTATGTTTCGTTTATACCCGATCTATAATCGTTTTAAGTTTCAAGGCTAACCGATCATAAAAACGTGAAATTTAAAGGTAAAAGACGTACCTTTATGTGTTCGGTGTGGTCGCGGTTTGCTTGGTTATCTTGTATCTAGCTTGTGTATTGAAGATCTATCTATGTTTGGCTTGATTTTTGGTCTTGGATCTCGTTTCTCTCTCGCGGCCGTTTATATATAGTAAGGGAGGTGTGTCTGTGTTCTTGAGTGTGTATAGAGATTATGGAAAGATGGAATGAGAGTTAGGGTTTTGGGATGGTTTAAGTGGGTATTTATATTCCTTAAAGCCCATGGACCTAAGGCCCATTACCCTTTAACCCACCTTAATTATTCCAAGTCCATGATCCTTTCTTTAATTATTTATTAATTAAATATTTGCACGCGATAACTAAACACGACTTCCTTTTTTTCTTATCATAATATTTAGGATGTTACAAAAGTGGCTGTTAAATGCCAATGAGATTTCATGGCAAAGGTGGTCATGTGTTTTAGCTCGTTTCGGTTTCACTTGTGGCTTAGTATAAAAACATCATACACCTACATACATACATACATACATACATACATACATACATACATACATACATACATACATACATACATACATACATACATACATACATACATACATACATACATACATACGTATTGTAAACTTTACGAACTCGTATACTAATTTCATTCGTACTCGTGAAACTTGAAACTCACCAACTAGACGTAGTTGACCCGTTTTAACATGCTTTTCAGGTGAACCCAAGTTGGAATAATTTTCTTATGTGCTCGGTGCTAGAAGGGAAGTGAATCGCTGTGAATAGATACAAGTACATACTAATGAATAAGAACCCAAGAACTGGTTATGTGTTTTTCACTTAGTTTGTAAACTTAGTACCAACCAATGTAATATGATGTAAATTAGTTTATTGAATTTATTTATAAACAATGTGGTTGATACAAGAATTATCTGTTACATTCCCGTATTACGCTTCCGCAAGTACTTAGCCGGGGTGTGACAGAAGTTGGTATCAGAGTCAGAGTCATTGGTTATAAAGAATTAGGATGTCCCTTAGGATACCCTAATATAACCGTAGGCTCGATTAGCTCTGGTAATAAAATAATATATACTGACAATTCTAGTGATGAACGCGAATGGACAAGTGGGCTATTATGGTCCGGAAAGTAATAACGGACTTGTTTGTACGAAGGAATTTGAGAAGGAGTCGATAAACAATCCAATAGGTAAAAACAGCAACATATGTGTGTAAAATACATTATTAAGTATATGTAAATAAACAATTATCTGTGATAATGTGTATGAATATCTGTATATATTTATTAAGATTAATATGATTTAAAGACACTATTCTTATTACTAACTATTGTGCAGGAACATGTCGAGGTCTACCGATCGGTTATCTATTGCGGTGCCAGTATTACCTGAAGAGGAGGAGGAACCAGAAGAGGAATCTGAAGTGGGATCAGAGGAGGGAGAAATAGGTGAGAGCTTAGGGGATGCTGCAGTGCCACACGAGATGCTGACCGACCAGCCTGATTTATCGGGCTACAGGTGTGATAGTAACCCTCCTAGGGAAACAGTTAGGCAAGAGGTTGGAGCCATTAGTTCCTATCGGACCCCAGTGAGAGCCCCTACACCTCCAGTACCCCACATTTCACCACCCACTCTTACACACAGGTTCCACCACACCGCTCGTATTTCTGTACACCCACCTGAGCGCACCTTATCCCCACTCCGTTCGACTTACCATAGGGGAGAGACGTCACGGGTACAGGTCACCGAGATACCTGTTCCTACCTTGGGTGTACCACTCCCAATCCAGGAACCACCTCCCATGACTGACTCTGACTGGCTAAGAGTGTTAACCGATCAAGTATTGGAACACGCAACATCAATGAACGATCTTATCCACTTCAGACAAGAAACACGAGAAGAAGTTTGGTACCTTCATCAAATTATGAGGGATCTGAGGAGGTCGAATGCTGGTTCCCGGTGGCGTTTGTGTGACAAACTGAAAATTTTTGCCTTTTTCAGACAGCCATCGCGACATGACACAAATTTTCAGGACGAAAACTCTTTCAACATGGGAATGATGTGACACTCGTCAATTTCAGGATAACTCTGTTAATCCAAACTCCGTTAATTCAAACTCAAGATCACACGAACTGTGTCATTCCGGTTAACGCATATCTCATTACATTTAAATTAGGGTTTAAATGACGCATGACAATCATTACACAAGTAGTCTTTCGGAGTTTCGCCAAAACACGCACGAGTCGACTCAAACCGTTGGTGAACAAACAATATATATTATAAACAAGTACTTGATATAATTACGTGTTATGTTCATATGTGACTTCATGTTTGCATGTATAACAATTATATTATAGATGAAAAAGAATAGTTGTGCTAGAACTAAGTAAACTAGAAGGTTAGGGGGGTAAAGTGTAACTTGGTTAATTATTTAAACAACTTAATTACCTAAACCCTAACTCCCTTTCCTCTTCCTCTCCCTCTCCCTCTTGCGACGACAGCCCTCTCACCCCTTCTTTTTGATCGATCGAACACACACACACACACATACATATAAGATTAATTACAAGTTGTTGAAGATCTAAGGTTGCTAACTAGGTAAACTAAACACTATATCTAATCTATTCTATGAATATTTGCATCATTAAACATATTAATCATAAACCCTAAATGCTAAATATATTGATTATTGATTGAGTTAGGGTTGTATGCATGATTGTTAGTTCATAGATTAATAATTTGTTGAGTTTTTGATGAAAACTGATGCTGGACAGATTCATAATTGCGTGTTAAAACGACTGTAACTTGATGTTAACGATGTTTTTTGAAGTGATTTTTGATTCTATGATGTAGTAGGTCGAGTCTAGTTTCTAAAGACTCTGAGTTTGTAATTTTTGGACGTGTGAAAGTTTGTTTTTATTAATTTACAAATCTGTTGCAGAAGTCTGATTCGGGAAGCCTGCTTGTAGGCTGTTTTGTAATTAGTACATATCATAAAAGATAAGACCAATTGAGTTGATTCCACTTATGTAAGTAAATTATTTGAGTAAGGAATTTAACCCAATTGGGCTTTCATTAATTGGATTAACCATGTAACGGGAATAGTATATAATGTTTTGTTGCGCATGATAATGACTGTTGTGTGCTTACTGTGTTGTTTTGATCATTGTGAGAAAATCGTATGAAATAAAAATATAATAAAAATATATTTAGAAACCTAACTCAGTTGTGCTTCTGTGATGAATTTTTGGTGATTTTATCTACATGAATGGTTAGTGAACTATAGAGTAATCTTGACATGTTAAAATCTGTCTTGATAACTTAGCTGCTGAATTCTTTGATTTAACATGAAAAGTGATGATTTGATCGATGGTTGCTATGTGTTTGACTTATTTGCCCTTGTGGGAGATAGTTTACCGATTATGTACCATAGTAACACTTAACACTATACTTGTTCACACATGCAACTTATCACCAACGTGTTTGTCGAGTCGCACTGGTTTCACACACGGACACATCTCATGCATAACTTTTATGTGTCGAGTCTAGAGACTCTCTCGTAGTTCAAACACTTAGAAATCTCAATCTAGTTTTTAAAGCACCAGTGAGGATTTCTGTGACACACGCTTTTCTCGGATCATTAATATATTATATATAGTAAAATAGTATTTGTAGTAAAATAAATACAAATAGTTAAAAGGATAATAAAATTAAAGAGTTTAAATATCTAATTGTTAACTTCGCAAACAGTGAGTTTCACGTCCCTTCATACTTTTTAACGTTTTTTTAGGGGGGGATAACATACTCCAAACGCTATAGATTTTGTTACTATGTATGTCTCACTTGTAAGACTAAGTGGCAACAAACCAACTAAGTCCTTTTGAAACAATCAAACCGGTTAATATTGGATAATAGCGAGTCAGTGTTGAGTAGTACTACTGGGTTTGACAAACCCCACCAAACTCTAAACTCGACTGTAGGTCGAGTGGGTGTAATTTTGGCTAACACATTACCATGGTCATGTTTGACATGGTGGCAAGGCAAACGATAAACAGTCAGCTTCGGTGTCGAACACTTAGTAATACATGCTTGATAGGTTAGCTACCTATTGATATATATTGACATAACTTTATCTGGTAACGCTAAAACGCAACGTTTAATTTATGTAAACCTGTGAATTCCCCAACCCTATGTTGACACTTTTAGTATGTTTATCTCAAGTAGCCGAGGCTGGTGAGCGGTATAGGACATGCATTCTCCGAACACCATTGTTTTAAACTTCTTTTAAGTTTATTACGATTATTGTGTTTTAAGTCGTCCTGTGTGGCGCAACTATTTACTTTTTAGTTACGCTTCCGCATTTTTACTTAAGACATGTATGTCTTGGTTGTTTTGAAAACTTTAATTATGGTGTGTGATATAACTAATGATTCCGATCCTGTTGTTGGGTTTCTATGGAATTTACAAACTTAGTTAACCGTTTAACTAGTTATAATTAATGCGGAAACGTGATAGACAAACTAAACATATGAACAACCTAGTTTATTCATTTCAAGATTACCAATAATCTATTTACTAGAAACCCGAAGCAAGGATCACATGATACGGGAACAACTAAACTATCAAAGCATATAAACACTTACAATCTTAACCCTTTAAGAGTTTAGTAGGTGGTTGAAGAAGATGATGATGAATGCAAGACTTTCAAAGGAAAACTCTCAAACCGAATATACCCCGAGCCTCCAACACGCACCGAGCTATGCTAGGGAGCTTGAACACGAAAAACCCGAGCCCTTTTTTCTTCCCTTCTTGGCCGTGAGGTAGAGAGAAAAGAAAAGAAGTTTTTTTTGTGTTTTTGATTACTTGAAAGTGTTATCCAAATTATCATCCATCACATGCATACATAGGGTAGAGTTATATCCAAGTCCACACTCCATCTCCTTTTGCATGTTGACAATTTGACCAAGTTGGTGGGGTGTGGGGCCCACCCAAAACCGGCCCCAACATATTTTATTATTTTTTTTTTTTTTTTTTTTTTGTTTATGTTATATATATATTTTATACTTTATAAAATATATAAACACCCCATCTTTTATAAACCATTTTATAAAAGAATACATAGTTAAATAATCATTCCAATAATAATTATTTGAATAAATAAATTAACCAATTAATTATTTAATACTTTCAAGTAATCATTCAGAAACCCGATTTTCTGAAAGTGTCGTGTTCTGTATTTGTCTTAAAGATCTTATCTTAACAAATACATAATTGGTGTGTGTCTAACTCGTTATTGGGTATGACCCGACTTGGATCAAACATAACTAGCCACATTAACTTAATTATGTGTCTCGGGCATACGATATTCCAACAATCTCCCACTTGCACGAGACTCATAGGAAGTTAATGCTAATGGTGAATACCGCCTAACAACAGGTCACCACCCCTAGTATGTTTGACTAAGTGCCATTCAATAACATCATCCCCTTCAAGTCCATACTTGATATGATATAGGTAAGTCTTATCATTACATCCCTTTGTTACTAGATGTCCTGTCAAATCGAAGAGACATAGATTGATCATTCTCTCATTGATTTAACTTAACAGGCCTTAGACATCTAAACTCTCAACACATAAGAGGAACAAATCCCATCTTGACTGCATACATCCTTGTTGACATCTCGTATGATATCTGAGCTCTTTCTTTTATGTCATCGTGTTACCGAAAAACAAAGAAGAGAGTCAAGTTATCAGACTTGATGAAAGGTCAGATCCAATATGCATCTCAGGTCAAAGGACACAATGATACTCGCCTTTACTCAAGGATTACTTATGATCAGTTGCACTAACTCCATGCAGTGATCCTCGAGAGCGGATCATGTCCAATATTTGTATCCCACAAATATCTATGAACCTTGGTGGCAAACCTATGCCTTATATTCATCACATGAATATCAACCAATCCGGGTTCATAATAGTCTTACCTTCATACTTGTTCCCACAAGCATGATCGACTACGGACGTTTAGAACAACATAAGTCATTCATGGATTAAACATGCAAAAATAGAACATAACTCATTTAATAATTAAAACTTAATTAATTTCATGAGATACCCATTACATTCGTTCTTAAACAAACACTAAACACGGATTAAATCCACTCACTAGAATACCGAAGTCCTAATGCACAAACATGACCCTCATGCTTTGGCCTATCGAGGAGCTTCGTGAGTGGGTCCGCAATATTTTGATCGGTATGAACTTTATGAATACATATTTTTCTCTTTTCAACTTCATCCCTTATGTAGTTGAATCTGCGCTCAATGTGCCTCGTTTTCTGATGAGCACGAGGCTCCTTGATCTGTGCAATAGCACCCTCATTGTCACAGAATATCTCTAGGGGCTCCTGAATGGAAGAGATAATCCCTAGATCCATGATGAACTTTTTCATCCATGCAGCCTCTTGGGCTGCCATTGAAGCGGCGATGTACTCAGATTCTGTAGTGGATAACGCGACAACATCTTGCTTCGAACTCTTCCAAGAGACAGCG
>NW_027495501.1:0-146803 GCF_021521415.1 Bidens hawaiensis
TGATGGTTTGTACTTAGTTGGCCATGGATTTGGGTTTTGTATGTAAACCGAGATCCTTTATGTATCTCGGTGGGCTTTGGGCTAGTTGTTGGGCGTAGGTGTTGTCTACCCTATATATAGGACATGTTGTATAGGGTTAAGGGTTGTTGATTTTTGGGTTTTGGCCATCTAGCATTGCTTGTGTGTTAGACGAGTATTGTAAGCTATAGTGCTTAATCACCCGGCGTTAATAAAAACATGTGTTTTGAAGCCTTTCATCGTGTGCTTTACATGTTCTTGTTTATTGTTATTGAATCATCTCTTGTTAGATTTCAGCACTATCATAGAGATTGTCGATATCATATTGAAAGATCCTTCCACGGGACTTACAATTGGTATCAGAGCCTTAGACATATTCAGGCTCGTTATTGTGATATTGACGGATTCAAAATCTCAGGATCTTGGTGTTTTGGTCTCTTCCGGCGAGATCCAAATCGGAGAAGAAGGAAATAGTTTGTTTGGTCAAAGATTTTTTTAACATGGAAATAAATTGAATCCCATAAAATCAGGGATTTCGTTATTACCAAAGTTAGATCATAAAACACGTTTTTGAAGGATCTTGGCTGTGTTCCCTAGTTTTCACAAAGATTTCGGTAAAAAACAAGTGATCTCGGCCAACTTTGATCGTTCTCGGCTCAAAATCAGTGTTCTCGGCCAAGTTTACTCGTTCTCGGTCAACATTTTGTGTTCTCGGTCAACCTTTCGTGGTTCTCGGTCAACATTCTGTGGTTTTCGGTCAACTTTATTGGTTATCGGTCAACCCTGGTTCTCGGTTAACGTAATCATTGAACTTGTTTGGGCCTGATCCATCTATTTTCTGCCTTGTGTGTTGGACGTTTGAGCCTTTGGATTTTATTTACTGTTAAACTAAGTTAATCACAATGGATCAACTAATCAATAGCAATGTGTCATCAAATGCTTCGCTCCATCAAGAACTGGACTCCATAATGGGGACCAACACTCGTGTACCCCGTCTACTATCTCATGAGGGGTTCAGTGAGTGGAAGTTTCGTTTCGAGAAGTATGTTAAATGAAAGATGCAAAATTATGGAGAAGCATAGTCAGGGGTCCTCAAGTCATCACTTATCAAAAGGAAAACTCTACTGAGATTGCTGTAAAGCCCGTTGCTATGTATGATGATGATTATCTTGCCAAGATGGAAGAAGATGAAAAGGCCCTCTCAACATTAACTATGGCACTCTCACCTGAGATTGATCTGGGCTTTAGAGAGCTACAATCAGCTAAGGAACTGTGGGAAGCCTTGATTGAGGTTTATGAAGGAAACAAAGACATGAAAAGAATTCGTCAAGATCTACTACGACATAAATTCAATATGTTCAATCATGTTTTGGAAGAGTCATTGGAAACTCAGCTTCAGAGGTTCATAGCTCTTGTGACCGAAATGAGATCTACTAGCATCAACCTAACAGCTGCTGAAACAAACAATAAGTTGGTGAACTCATTACCTCAAAGCTGGGACATGAATGTTGCTGTCATTAAAAAGACAAAAGACCTCAACAAGTTAACACTGTCTGAAGTTATGGCTATCATCAAAGCATGTGACATGGACGAAAAGCAGCATGCTATAAACCATGCAAACTCCAACAGTGCAACTAGGTACAATGTTGCTTCAAACAATGCACTCATCTCCCAAGATAATTTCTCCATGTTCAAGACCACTCAGGGACAACAGAAATTTCAACCTCAACCCAACTTCTCGATGTTTAAGTCCACTCAGGGTTAGGGTCAATATTCTCATGTCTCACCACAACCTGCACTAGTGTTTTTTGCTAAACCTGGTCAATCCTCCACTACTAATGCCCAGCCTCAATCGTCTGGTGTTTCTCCCAGTCAGAATCCCAATCAGACTCCCGTTATTTCAAAAGAAACTCAAGGGAACATTGCTTTAATGGCGGGATTCATGAACTGTTACAATGCTTTCCTTGCTGGAGATCTGGTTCAACCTGTTGTGGCTACCGAACTTGATCAAATTCATCCTAAAAACATAGAGGAAATGGATATATCTTGGAAAATAGCAATGGCAGTGTTTCGAGCTAAGAAGTTTACTAAGAGAACTGGAAGAAATAAATGGAACATGCCAAATAATCAGAAGGTGGGTTTTAACAAAGACACTTTGAGGTGCTACAACTGTCATGAGCCGGGTCACTTTGTTCGTGAGTGAACCAATCCAGCCAAAGAAAGAAACATGGAAAAGGCACAGGTTCCCGTGGGTAATGCTAGAGGAGAAGCTGTAGGTAGCTCAAGTGATGGTGAAACGGGCATGGTGGCACAACAGTTTTCATGGTCCGATCATATGGCTGCTCTCAACATAAACAATCAAACTGCCAACTTTGCTCGTGTGGAAGAAATTGAAGAAAAATGTGCTGCTGAGGAACAAGTCAAGGAACTCCAATTTACATTTATGGCATTCACTTCTCCCAGCTCGTTTGAGGTAAGTTCTTCTCCATGTTCTCAAGCTTGTATTGTTAAAATTGAGCTTTACAAATTTCATAACAGTAACTTGCTTAGAGAAATGGAAACAATAAAATCTGAAAATAATAAACTCAAGAAAACAGAATGGCTTATTTGGATAAAATTGAGGCTCAAAAGAAAGATTTTTCAAAACTGAAATATGAATTTAGCCTAAAATGTTGTCACCATCTAGATGCTAAAGAGAAATTGTTGAACTAACTGCTGAACTGGAAGCCTCTAACTTAGAAATATTAAATCTAACTGTAAAATTTAAAAGGGCTGAACTCGATTTCAGAAAGTTTGATGGTTAGTTAACTCCATGATTGAAAATCATTTATGGTGGAAGGAGAATGAGGGAGAGGGTATAGGATATAGTCAGGTACCCCCACCATATAATCACAACTACACTGGTTTTCCTCTCACCAAAAACAGGAAGAAAAGGTTAACGATATGAAATATGGTAAACCTAATAATACTGAGACGGTGACTCAGTAAAAATCGATGCGTCTATTTCAAGGGTGAACGATTCTAATGTGTTTGCCTCATATACAGATGGTGTAATCATTAAGGATTGGACTGATGAGGATGATGACCCGGATGTTTCAAATAATAAATACATTAACTCAAATGATTCTTTAAATTTAGTTGTTTTGAATTCTGTTATTCCGACTGTTTGTGTGGGCTCTGGTTTTAAGAGCAAGGATTCTTGTGCGGTTGATTATATTAAGACTTTGAATTCTAATAATGTAGTCTCTAATAAACTTAAAAAACAAAAACATTCCAACAAGTACTCACCGCCTAAGTTTGTCAAAGAGGGATGCTCTAATGACAAACAATCTGGTAAGTTAAATAGTGTGACAAGTGGTGAAAAACGTGCTAAGCAAGCCGGTCCACATAATCAGTCCGGACATGGAGCAGCCCAAAATGATTTCTATGTAAAACGTCAAACTTGTTTTAACTGTGTCACTCCTGGTCATATTGCCAGAAACGGTCCACATCGTCTATATGTTCCTTATTGTGGATTCTATAAGAGGAATATGCCTTATATACCTTATAATACCTACAGGCAAAATTTCAGACACAATCAGGCTAATCCCTCTAACGATGATTGGAACAGAAACAAATCTGCCAGGTTTCGTCCTCATCAGACCAAACCCAACATGTTTCATAAAGAGGTTAGAAAAGGTGCTTTGGTTCCCAGAACGAACACGAACTCGAAACCGAAACAAGTGAAAAAGGAAAAATCGCCTGTTTCTATCCCTCAAAAACCAAAGATCAAGTCACCATTCGTACATATAATGCTAAATCTTACAATGGTAGACATGAATGGTTGCCTAAGTCTCTGGTAAAAGAGTCCTTAAACTCATTGTTAGATGATCAAAAGGACATGTCATGGCAACCTGTGACAATCTTAGATGAGTCAGGATCACCCAGTGTAACTATGGACTGGGTACCAAAGTCTAACTAATCTCGCACATGGTACAGGAACAACTATGGAGGAATATCATCAGACCTTGGTATGTTGATAGTGGTTATTCCAGGCACATGACAGGAGACATTTCCCAGCTACATGACATTCAAATTTTTAATGGTGGGTATGTGTCCTTTGCGGGAGGAGAAAAGGGGAAGATTACGCAAAAGGGTACTAGTGAAACTGCAGAACAGATCAAGAGATTCGTAGTACTTATGGAGAATCCGCTTAACATGAGGCTGAAGGGCATTCGTTGCGACAACGGTACGGAATTCAAGAATGCCTCGTTGAATCATTTTTGCTCAGAAAGAGGGGTGCTTTGTCAGTACAGCTCAGCTTGCACACCGTAACAGAATAGTGTGTTGAAAGGAGAAACATGACTCTTATCGAGGCGGCAAGGACCATGTTGAGTGACTCTAAATTGCCATTATTTTTCTGGTCTTAAGCTATCAATACGGCATGCTACGTTCAGAATCAGGTGATAATCAACAAGTCTCAAATGAAAACTCCATATAAGATTGTCTATGGTCATAAGCCCACTGTTGCACACTTCAGAGCATTTGGTTGCCCATGTACTTTATTGAATCTTGAATCCACTCCAAAATTTGGGGTTAAAGCTGATGACTGCTACTTCATCGGTTATGCTGGTCGTACTGCCTACAGAGTATACAATAAGTCAACCAAGCAGATTTTGGAGTCATATGATGTTCGTTGGTTGGAAGAAAACGAGACCGATGCTCGTGTCGGTCCTAACTGGTTATTCAATTACAATGAACTTTTCAAACCGTTCAACGTGCTTCCGATCACCAACTCAGACATCAGGTAATGCTACCGTAGACACTGAGAAAGAAGATCAACATGCAGTGTCTCATATATCTCCAGTTCTGGATAATGATCTGACAGAACCACTCGATATTGCTTCATCCATGCCAGTCAATCAAATAGAAAAGGTTACTGCAACAGTGTCTTCACCAACTCCATCACAAACTACTTCAACAGTTGAGGTGGAGAGTCCTATTCGTTAAATTTTCGGGAGCACTCTATTTCCCGATATCATTCCGAATGAATACGTGGCCAGTACTTCGTACTCACACAGTACGGCTGCTTCTGGGTGGAAGAATCCTCTCACTGAAGTAGATGAGAATTTATCAAACCTATCTCCTACCGGAGTTGTTCCCGAGCAACCGATTCCAACTAGAACTCAACGAAATCATTCAATAGAGAAGGCAATAGGTCCTCTTGAAACAGGCATGCCCACCAGAAGTCAGACTGGACACATAAAAAATTGCCTATTCTCTTGTTTTATCTCTCAGATTGAGCCAAAGTCGGTGGAAATGGCTCTTCAGGAACCAAGTTGGGTGGATGCTATGCACGAAGAGTTGAATCAGTTTGATAAATTGAAGGTATGGATATTGGTTAAACTGCCAGAGGGAAATAAAGCACTCGATACGAGATGGGTTTTCCGAAACAAGCAATATGACACGGGCGTTATTGTTAGAAACAAGGCACGGTTAGTCGTTCGTTGTTTTTGTCAAGTTGAGGGTTTAGACTACACCGAAGTCATATGATCCCGTAGCTAGACTTGAGTCCATTCGGATTTTTCTGGCTTATGCTTCATTTATGGGTTTCACGGTGTATCAGATGGATGTTAAGACCGCTTTTCTGTATGGTGAAGTGAAAGAAGAGATTTTCGTTGATCAGCAACCAGGGTTTGTAGACTGTAAAAATCCCACTCATGTCTACAAGCTGGATTAGGCATTATATGGGCTTCATCAGGCTCCTCGGGCGTGGTATGTTACGCTGACAGCTCATCTTCTGGGTCATAACTATAAACGGGGGACCAACGATCAGACTCTGTTCATTAAAACCATCGGGAAAGATTTGATTTTGGTTCAAATCTATGTGGATGGCATTATTTTTGGGTCTACCAGTACTGAGTTGTGCACTGAATTTGAGGAAGTAATGAAAAAGAGGTTCGAAATGAGCTCGTTGGGAGAAATGACAACGTTTCTGGGATTGCAGGTTCATCAGAGTTCGACAAGAATTTTGCTGCATCAAGGAAAGTATGTTGAAGACATGTTGACCAAATTTGAATTTCATGATTCACGACTGTTACGACCGAAAATTGATTCATATTGAACAAGTTCACACAGATAATAATGTGGCGGACTTATTTACAAAACCGGTCAGAACAGCCAAATTTAATGTGCTTGTGAGTTTTCTTAAAATGCTTCGTTTGAGGATTGAGTCCTTTTGAGATTAAATTTGTACATTTTATTTAAATTTGCACAAATTTAGGGGGAGAAAAAAAATATTTGATTGGGTTAGTGTGTGTGTGTGTGTGCTGCTTATTAAATTTTTTTTATTTGATTGTGTCTTTCAAGATTCACTTCGCTTAAAATTATATCGGTTGCTCAAGTTTGAAGAACATATACCTGTATATGGTTGGTTCGGTGATCTGCTTGTAGATTCACAGGATAGCCATTTATCTAAAGACTGAAAGCATCTGGAGCGATTGTCATGTGTTTTCGTGTTTTGATTCGTTCACTTAGAATTATGTCGGTAATTCCAAGTTGGAGGGACACGTATTCTCATATATGTTTGGTCATGTTAACCACTAGTGGTCATACGGGATAGCCATTTACTTGAAAACTAGAGAATGACTGGGGTGACTAAGCTCTTAACATGTGTGTCTTTTGTAACCCTTTGGGAAATGATATGACTATTCAGTTAACAACTTTTTGAAGCTTCAAAATATTTTTTTATGTGCCTAACGGGTGAAGTTATTAAGCTTAAAAGGCTATAGAACAGTCATTAATTTGTATGGTAGCTTTCCATGATGTGTAAATGTAGAAGTGATAGAAACTAAAAATTCTGAACTTATCGTGGAGAGTCATTTTGAAGAAATGTGCATGTCTCCATATACATCTCTCCGAATGATAGGCAGAAAAGCAATTAACCAGTCATGCAAAAGCCCGTGAGTGTCTTGATCACCAAAAATATTGTGTTATCTTACTGTAGTGATCCAGATTCGGGACTTACAGGTGCTTGTTATTGTTATTATTAAAAAAATGTTGAGTAGTTAAGCACGTATACAATCTGTGCTGTTATCTTTCAATAAGCTTAAGGCTCAAAGTTTTATCGCTTCCTTAAATTTTTTTTATCAAGAACTAGGGGGTTGGAGTCATATTGGGTGATTTGGGGGAAGCCAAATACGCTTTGAGAAGAGATTGGAGGCATCACAGGTCCATAAGTTATGTCCATTTAAGCTTTATGCCTGACTGAACCTAATCAATAGCACTGACCCAATGAAAATCATGCTAAGTTTTTATACATGCTATCAACATGTCTCTCTATGTCAAACTAACGCTGAACATGAATCCTTGTGACAGCATCTTAAACAATAAGATTTCATGTTAGGATATTTTCTTGAAAGGCGGCATTTTTACCAGAAACTGAAACTTGATCCCAAAATTATGTTTTACTCAAGATGGCTGGTGTTTGTGTTTATTTTGTTTATTTTTTATTTTATTTTTATTTTTACTAGTTTTTCCCTTTTGTTCTCATCTCGAAAATACTCTCCTCGAAATAATTGTTAAAATTTTGTTTTACAGGTAAACTACTTGGTTTTGGGCCAAAATGGTAATCTAGACTCATTTGGCTAGTCGTTATGGGTTCTCGGCCCAACTGTTGAGAACATAAGAGTGTTTATGTTTGGGTCTGGTCTGGTTGGTTCCTTCTTGGCCATGAGGGTTCTCGGCCCACGAAAATTGAGATATAAAATATTTTTCTAACTCAATTATTGTTATCACTTTCAAAAACATTATTAGATCTGGTTTTCTCTAAACAATCATCATGTCAAAAACCCTAATACTTGGTATCTTAATCATGGCTCATCGTGCTTTAATCACCGTGTGTTCGATTACAGGTAAGAGACCTATGGAAGCTGTAGCATGATACCATTGTGTTAATCCTAGTAGGATTATTTGAGATGAGATGTCAATGATTGACTGGACCATGTTCATCGATTCAGATAATGAACTAGTAATCTTAGGATTGTTGGACTTGATTGAGACCATTGTGGTGGCCCTAAGATTTTAATTGCAGGTTTAATGGTGGATTGGAGATCTCGGCTTCATTGGAGATGAAAACTCGAATCTCAATGGAGAATCCAAAGTGTTTTCTGTTCTCAGCCTGTCTGACCGAAAACCCATGGTCAATCAAGGGTTCTCGGTTGACTTTTGTTGACCGAGATCCCCTGTCCCTGACCGAGAACTCCTGTTCTCGATGGGACTGGATAGAGAACATGCCTCATTGACTGAGAACTAACCCTTTGAGCATCTGTGGACAGAAAACTGATACCCTGGACCGAAAACTATTAAAATTCATTATTAAATCTCATTTTGGTCCTTATAATTTTTTTATATCACAATCGGTCCTTCATGTTCTATAAATTAAACTTGTGCCCTTAAACTTACTAATGTTATCCAAGCTACGTGAATACTTACTAACTTGACTCGTCTTTTGCAGTAATGGCTGATCAAGCTCCCTTAAAGTGCATGGACACTCACAATATAGCTGGATATTTGTTTGATCCTCCTCCAGAACACAAGGAGTTCAAGTCTATGATCATTGGACTCAATACTTGCAGGATTTGTCACGCTTTACGAGAAAATCTTGTCATCTGCAAGAAAATGATCACGGACTTTTGGAACAACGCTTCGATCAACAAGCAAGGACCAGGTGGAATTTTGTCTATCGACTCCAAAGTGCAAAAGAAGTCGGTCGTCATCACAGAGGCCATCATACGGGAGGTTCTTTTATTTGGGGATCAACTTGATTACCCAACGGAATACACGACTGCCGCTGTTTCCGAGGTTCTTACAAGAATGGGCTATGAGGGATCCTATCCGCTAGCGATCAAGAAGCTATTCCACCCGTACTGGAGATTTCTGATACACACATTCTGATACACACATGTCTATCGGTTTGAAAAGGAGGTTTCGATGAGATTAGCCACACTCAGACGTCTGCAATGGTTACTCTGATCATGGATTGGAATTACAATTATTCCAAGTTCATTTTCGATGATATGATGAGAAATTTGAAGGGAAAGAAGAAAGAGATGTTTCTTATGTATCCATGGTTTCTGCAGATGATATTTGATTCACATTACACTGATCTCGTTAGATATGTTGAAACACTGGATATGAAGTCGATGTGACCCAACACCTTTGGGTTGATGAAACAATCAAGGAAATGGGCTAAAGTTGTCTACTAGGGTCTTCACGAACTGATTAAATTTGGCCGCTTTGCTAAAATAGAGGCTGTCCAGTTATTGCTCAAGTTGCTGAGGAGCATGTGGCTCCAGTTCAGAAGCGTGCTGCTACACTTGAGATCGTATCAGATGATGAAGATGAAGACACTCCCGTACAACATATGGAGTCTGAACACCATGAATCAGATAGTGCTCCTACTGCTGAGCTACTACAGTCGACTGCCTTGAAGTCTCCTCAATCAGTCACTGTGAATGAAGATGATGATGTTCCTGAGGAACCAGCCGCCGATCTCATTCAACGTAAATGAAGAAAGAAAGATCCGAGAACTGGCGTTCTAATTCGAGACTACACAAACAACGACAAGCCAACAACAACAACAACATCAACATGAGCCGAACGTTCCTAAGACTCATGTTGACCCGAGTCCATCTGTTGATGGGCCTCAAACTCAAGAACAAATTTTTGATGACATTGCTTGTGAGTTTGATTTTGAGGCCGACATTCCACATTCTGATGAGGCCTATATTCCACATACTGATGCTCCCTCTGGATCATCTGACTCAACCAATCAGGGTCAGTCAGGTTCCAGTACCTCCGAGAATATTCCTCAGATTCTCACGAAGCAAGAAACTTATTTGCAAAATAAAGGAAAAGGGGGTTGTTCTTGAAGATGCTCCTGTTGATGTACAAGCTCTGCAACGTCGAGTCTTTGAACTCGAACAGGACTCAGTTGTGAAAAACATCCGTATTCAAGAATTTGAAGAGAGTAACACTGATAAAGATTCCAAGATTAAAGTGCTTCAGTCTGGTATGGGAGAATTAACTACTATATATCTAGACCTCCAAAAAATACTTGTTCAAAAGTTTGGAGATGAATTCAAAAGCAGTGATGATGTAACTTCAAAGACACCCAATGTGAATCAAGGTGGCAGTTCCAGTGGTCGTCCAATTACCAACATAGATGAATCTGAGACGCTGTAACATTATATGTATGCTCCTCAAATGACAAAAGAGAAATCGGATTGCGTTCAGAAAAGGATCCTCTTAATGAAGAATTCTAATCAAAACATTGAATCGTTCGATCATCCAGACAGGTTCATTGTCACCTTTCCAAAAGGATTTTTCAGATAAATATGGTGATCGCTCTGGAGTTTTGTCGTGGGGTTTTGATGCTGAAAAGAACATGTGGTGGGTTAAACAGAAGTTCGGGACTACTGAGTACTATAAGAAGATGAAAGATTTTGGATCTTGGACAAAGGTGGATCTTAGTTACCTGATTAATGCTCCATTCCACAACCCAACTAATGATAAAAGAGGTAGTGATTTCTGGAAATTCCTGAGGAGCCAAGTTAATAAAGGCTTTCCGAACATGACAACTGCAGAATCATTTCTAAAGAAGGCAAAGGGGGTCAAGGATCCAAGGACAGGAAAAACTATGGTCAATGTGATGTGGCCTGCATCAAAGAAGGCCACTCATATTCTTGTGCCCAGTGCAATACCAGATGGTACTCTGGACAATATGAGGTTCTGGATGTTTGATAGTGAAACTGCTATTGTCGTCGTACGTTTAGAGAAGGGCAAAGGCCAATTCAGGTTCGTTGATCCAAGAGATTTGATCAAATTTAGAGAAAGGGATATCAACACCCTCAGCATGTTTCAAATCATTGTTGGTCCAATATTTGAAGCGGCTTCAAGGAATACACAAATATGGCAGCTTCTATCATCAGAACTAAAATTTGGGCAGGTGGCTTGAAGGATGCTGACATTGACTACATAGAGCACGATTAAAGAATGAAGCTACAAACTAAGGGTGAGATTGTAGGGTCTATACTTGATGTTTTGTACTTAGTTGGTCACGGGTTTGGGTTTTGTATGTAAACCGAGATCCTTTATGGATCTCGGTGGGCTTTGGGCTAGTTGTTGGGCTTAGGTGCTGTTTACCCTATATATAGGACATGTTGTATAGGGTTACGGGTTGTTGATTTTTGGGTTTTGGCCGTCTAGCATTGCTTGTGTGTTAGACGAGTATTGTAATCTATAGTGCTTATGCACCCGACGTTAATAATAACGTGTGTTTTGACGCCTTTCATCGTGTTCTTTACGTGTTCTTGTTTATTGTTCTTGAACCATCTCTTGTTAGATTTCCGCAATAACATAGAGATTGTCGATATCATATTGAAAGATCCTTCTATGGGAATTACAGGCATACACTTACCATTTAAGGTAAGTGTATTAACTATGCACATTGAGTACGCACACATCCTCGAAAATAACACAAAGAAATGAGGCTAGAAACTCACATGTAGGCGATTCCTTTCAGAATTTACTGTTATGCCCATTCTGAACTGTGCACGGTTAAGTTTGTTTTAATCATAGTATCAACTAACTACTTCTAGCTATACCATACTACTAAGTTATTGTCACACCCCTTACCACGGCCTAGGCCTAAGACACATATGTTGGTACCACATTTGTAAATAAATCAGAGTTACGTATTAAAAGCGGAAGTCTTATATTTTTGTGGATTTAAAATGTAATATTTACATTACAAAAGACAAGATTATATTATACCCGTTTAATGTATTACTTGTTTATACAAAAGATCAGTTGTTTATATTAAACCACTATTTATAATTAAGTTTAACAAAACAATCCGAGCCATCGGATATCTTATGCACTTCGAGCTTCCAAGCTCCTATTCTTGATTACCTTCAAAATGTTTAAAAATACGTTAGCAACACATGCTGGTGAATATGTTGACGCTAAAATAATTTATTTTACTTGATTACCCCTCGAGACATAACTTAGATCCGGCCCATCATGGCTTAGGAATAATCAAGCTTTTAAAACAACGGAATTATAAACTTAAGTCTCTTCACAAGACACCCCAGCAAACACCACAGTGTTCGACATTACTTAGGTAACATACGTATACACATGGTCAGTCTCACTCGGACGTAACTTAGGTCCGGCCCATCGTGGCGTAGATCATGATCAAGTGTGGTGCGGTGTGCCCACCGACTTTTTACCACATATGTAAGGATCCAAATAAACGTACAAGACAACCTGAGGTCTAGCTTATACTTTTGTTTATAACGTTTTAGAGACATGTAGTCCCATGTAATTCTTTTCATTTAATATTTGACTCGATTAAACAAGTTTGTAAAGTTGGGGCGTATTCTCCTTTTTCGTTTTGGATCAGCTTCAATGCACTGTCCGAGGGTCTTTTCCTTTTCTTGCTATCTCGCACCTATAGTACGAGTATAACCTTTTGTTAGTCGATATACAATCCGTCTTAAGACCTTTAGTCTCTTTTATAATCTTTACCTCGATTATATTTTCTTTACTTTAAAACCTTAGTTAAAAAGTATTCTTTCTTTCTTTTATTTTATAAGTTAAAACTCTTTCTTTTTAACTTATTTTATTTTATTTTCTTTTATAAGATTAACCTTTAGTTAATATAATTTTGCTTTTCTTTAAAACCCTACGTTTCTTCTTCTCTAAGAAACGTATACTTTTATTTTCTTTATTATTTAAGAATAATCATGATAACTTAAATGATATTTTATAACAAAGAATTATAAAATACTCATATTGATATTATACTCATATTCCTTTCATTCCTTTTCCTTGTTATGTTTTCTTTTATTTATAGAGGTATCAAGTATATCCTCGACTTAGGGTTTTAAGCCTTAATATTTTAATATTATTTTATTTGGGCATTTTGCCTACCTTTCTTGGCCTATATTTACCCAAGACAATCGAACAACACTTCGACGTCTTCACCCTTCTCTTTATCTTCTTGATCAACACCTTCTCTCTCACACAAAACAAGACACTAACACTTCTCCACATGTCGGCACGCTTTACGAGGCGAGTCATCGGGACATCTCTTGACATCACCTTCTTGAGATAACGTCAATGGAACGCCGGGATCTTGTTGGTTTAGTTATATGAATTACGAGGTAATGGGAACGGAAATCGAGGTCTTTGAGAGCACGCTTTACGAGGCTTTAGAGAGATGTTAGAGAGAGATAGGTGTGTGAAAATTGGGTGTGAAGGATGAGATACCCGGAGCATGCTATTTATAAGCAAACCAGTGGGCCGATCGCGATACGCGATGACCCTTTGGTTAGCCCGTCGCGTATCGCGACGTAGCCATGCACCGTCACCCCTAGCTTTGCCACGTAGCACCCTGTGGCGAACGCGGTGCCACGTGGTGACACGTGGCGACACATGTCTTAGCATGTCAGACCACGCCATCGCTATACGTGATGACGTTGGCTCTCGGCGATCGCATATCGCAATGTGGCCGCTTTCTGGGGTTTGTAACCAAGCCCTTCGCGATACGCGATGGGCTTGTCCTTTGTCCCGTCGCGTATCGCTATGGCACAGAAAGGAAAAATTTTCGTTTTAAGCCCTTGAGTTTAGAATTTGGCATTTTTGGTCCTTGGACTTCCAAACTTGGTATTTTAAACCTGAAATTTTTACGATGTTGCATTATCCCCACCTTGGAATGAATCTCGTTCGTGAGATTCGCTTTTAGAACAAGTGGGGGTACTTTTTCTTCATTTCGGAATCAAGTTCCCAAGCATATTCGGGGCCTCTTCGTAAGTTCTAGTTTACTTTCACAATCGTCAGAGTTCGTCTCTTTAATCTATTTGTTTTTGAATCTTTGATTTGAATTGGTTGTTCTACGAATTTTAAGTTTTTATTAATTTCGACATCTTTTAGAGGCATAGACAAAGATTCGTCGGCTAGACATTTTCGCAGATTAGAGTCATGGAACACATCGTGCATCCCTTGCATTTCTTCGGGTAGTCGCAAACGATATGCAACAATACCTATTCGCTCGAGTATTTCGAATGGTCGTACGAATCGAGGACTAAGTTTTCCTTTCTTAACAAAGCGAACGACGCCCTTCCATGGCGAGACCTTTAACAGAACCTTATCACCGACGTTGAATTCTAACGGCTTACGACAGATATCAGCGTAACTATTTTGTCGATCACATGCCGTCTTAAGTCGTTCTCGGATTTGTAAGAATTGGTCGGTAGTTTCTTCGACTATCTCAGGTGCAAACAATTGATTATCTCCAGTTTCAGACCAGCACAGGGGCGTTCTACATTATCGAATATACAACGCTTTGAACGGTGCGGCTTGAATACTCGTGTGATAGCTATTGTTATACGAGAAATCCATTACGGGTAGACGGTCGTCCCAACTTCCACCTAAGTCTATCCCACAAGCCGGAGCATATCTTCCAATGTTTAAATCGTCCTTTCGCTTTGCCCATCAGTTTGTGGATAATAGGCGGTGCTAAGGTTTAACCTTGTGCCTAACGCTTGTTGGAAGTTTTTCTGGAAATGATACGTGAATCGGCTGTCTCGATCAGAAATTATAGACAATGGTACTCCATGCAAAGCAACGATGTTGTTTACATAGATACGCGCTAATCTATCCATTGAGTATGATTCGTTGATTGGTATGAAGTGAGAGGATTTTGTGAACCTATCCACGATAACCCAAATGGCATTATGTTGACGAGTTGTTTTCGGGAGTTTCGTGATAAAGTCCGTTGTTATTAACTCCCACTTCCAAACGGAAAGTTCTGGTTGCTGAAGCAATCCTGATGGCTTTTGATGTTCAGCCTTGACTTTCAAACATGTTAGACATTTCCCAACATGCGAAGCAATGTCCTTTTTCATTCCGTTCCACCAGTAGTTCGGCTTAAGATTTTAGTACATATTATCACTAACGGGGTGCATCATGTATTTAAGCTTGTGGGTTTCAATCATGATCTTTTCACGCAAGTCCCCAACGATTGGTACCCAAATCCGGTTTCCCATTCTAAGTATACCATCGTCACCCTTGACTAGAGAGTAAATGATGCCGTTACGTTTTTCGTCGGAGATCTTTTTTTCATTGATAGCTTGGAGTTGAGCGGATTTGATTAATTCAATGATGTCAACTTGGAGTTCTAGTCTTAATGCTCGGACTCTTCTTGGTTTTTCATGTTCTTTACGACTTAGGGCGTCGGCTACAACGTTAGCCTTCCCTTCCTGATAAACGATCTCACAGTCATAATCATTTAATGTTTCCATCCAGTGCCTTTGACACATGTTGAGCTCTTTTTGCTCGAATATGTGTTTCAAGCTTTTATAATCGGTATACACGCTAAATCTTACTCCATAGAGATATTGCCTCCATATCTTCAAAGCAAAGATTATGGCCCCTATCTCTAGATTATGAGTTGTGTAGTTCTTTTCGTGCACCTTAAGTTGATGAGAGGCATAAGCCATTAATTTCTTGCGTTGCATTAGTACGCATCCTAATCCAGAATGGGACGCGTCACTAAAGACTACAAAATCCTCGGTACTTTCTGGCAAGGCCAGTATAGGTGCTTGGGTGAGTTTTTGTTTAAGTATATCGAACGCTTCTTGTTGTTTGATTCCCCATTCATACTTGATGTTTTTACGAGTCAATGAGGTTAGGGGAACGACTACATGAGAGAAGTTTTCATTGAACCTACGATAATACCCAACCAAACCTAAGAAACTTCGGATCTCGGTTGGCGATTTTGGGATCTCCCACTTAGAGATATCTTCAATCTTAGCAGGGTCCACTTGAATACCATTCACGTTTATGATGTGTCCAAGAAATTGTGCTTCGTGAAGCCAAAATTCACACTTCAAGAACTTGGTGTACAAATTCTCATTTCTAAATAGTTCAAGTAAGGTTCGGAGGTGAGTTTCATGATCGTCCTTAGACTTAGAGTAAATAAGTATGTCGTCGATGAATACGATAACAAATTTATCCAAGTAAGGCTTACAGATTCGATTCATCATATCCATGAACGCGGCTAGAGCATTAGTGAGACCAAACGGCATAACCGTGATCTCATAATGTCCATACCTTGTTTGGAACGCGGTTTTTGGAATATCTTTGGATTGAACTTTGAGTTGGTGATAACCAGAACGCAGATCGATTTTAGAAAAATAACTGGCACCTTGGAGTTGGTCAAACAGATCGTCGATTCAAGGAAGTGGATATCGATTCTTGATTATGAGTTTGCTTATAGCTCGGTAGTCGCTACACTTGCGCATAGTTCCATCTTTCTTCTAGACGAATAGAATTTGTGCTCCCTACGGTGATAAACTTGGTCGAATAAAACCTTTCTCAAGCAGTTCGTCTAATTGTTTCTTCAATTCCTTCATATTGGTTGGCGCTAAATGATACGGGGCTTTAGCAATTGGCGTAGTGCCGTGCATAAGATCGATCCTAAACTCTACTTCACGATCGGGAGGGATTCCAAGAAGTTCGTCTGGAAAGACAACGGAAAAATCAGAGACAATAGGCACGTCCTTTATGTCCTTCTGTGTGGATTCTTCAGTGACGTAGGACATGAATGCTAGGAATCCTTGATTCAAACATTTGTTAGCCCCAATCATGGAACTATGCTAACCTTGCTAGCGTCTTTGTCCCCTTCAATTCGAATGGTTCATTTTTTAGGGGCTCAAAGTTCAACAGTTTTGCTATTGCAAATGATACGAGCATAGTTGTTAGATAACCAGTCCATACCAAGTACAATATCAAAACCATCAGGATTCATGGGTAGCAATTGAATAGGCGGAATGTAACTGGCTAATAAGATTTTTCCGTTTTCTAAAGCTTCGGAGATTTTAACGATTTTACCACTAGCGGTCTCGACGTTTAGAGTTTTATTAAGTTTTGTTAATGGTTCGTTTAATAGACTACAAAAGCTATAATCTATAAAACTTAAGTTGGCACCAAAATCAAGTAAAATTCTAGCATACGTGTTGTTAACTAGGAACGTACCGGTAATGGTTTCCGGCATGTCGGCCGCCTTTTTGTTTTCTAACACGAAGACTCTTGCATTATTCTTCTTTGCTTGGCCACTTCCACCCACACCACCAGTCGTGGGTTTGTTCTTAGGACATCAAAGCTGAGATGCCCCATATCCTTGCAGTTAAAGCAAGTCATTGTCTTCTTCCAACAATCGGCAGTGGTGTGGCCGGGTTTGTGACATGAGTCACAAACGATTGTGGTTCAGGAGGGAGCAAAGTGGCATAGCCCCCCTATGGTATATCTTGCAAGTCTTAAATTGTGGGATGTTGGAATTAAATACAGACTTGCATTGATCATTACTTTTTCCCTTAAATCGGGCGTTTCCACCGGTCCTCTTGTTGTCATGGGTAGGCATTACTTTCTTTTCTTCCTCTTTGTTGCGAATCATGCCGCCCATTAGATATTCTAGCAACTCCATTGCATAGTCAGCGGTTTCAGGGAGGTGTGACCTCACCATGTCGCACATTTCCCACGGCAGTCCTCAAATATAGCGATTGACTTTGCTGGATTCAGGGTTAACCAGCTGGGGCACTAGACGGCAGTATTCGTGGAATTTGATATTGTATTCACGCATATTTGTTCCTATGACCCTATGATTAAGAAATTTTTTTTGGATTTAGTTGGTTTCATGCATCGGGAAAAACTTTGCCATCATCATCTCTTTAAATTCTTCCCACATCATATTGTACATAACTTGTCTTCCCTTGCTCATTATCAGCGCGTTCCACCGTTCTAAAGCTTCGCCCTTGAACATTTGGGCAAAGTTTTGAATCTTTTTTCGCTCAAAATACTTTCTTATAATCACGATTGACTCCATCTCCTCGAGCCGTCTAATAGTCGTAATGGCACCTTTGTCGCCATAAAACTCCTTGGGTCCAAAATACTTAAAATCTTTAAACGAACAACCTTCTATTTTCAATTTCTTAAATTTTTGTCTAACATCACCATCAACATTAGATTCATATACACTTTCTTCTACATGAGACGGTTTAGTGCAGGATTTGACCGATTTACGAGATGGTTCAACAGATTGAGATTGCCTAGATTGAGTTCTAGCTTGAGATTCAGCCCTAACGGCTTCTTTCATCATTTGTTGTATTTGGTTCATGTATTTGTCAGGTATTCTCTCTTCTTGTTCTTTTTTTATCTTTTCTGTTTTTGGCTTCTTTTCGAGAAGCTTCAGCATTGTTTTGATTCGACATTTTGCTGAAATTTAAATACATTCTTTTTCTTTAAAATTCAAATTTTATTTATTTCACACACACACACACACATATATATATATATATATATATATATATATATCGTTACTCGATATATATATTTATACTTATCCTTATTCATAGAACATTTCAACGTTCTTTATGACACATAAAACATATATTATAACACACATCTCTATTATTGATTCTCTTCGGGGTTCTCAATCCTTCTTGTATTTCTTCACAAGCTTGGTCATTTTGTTACATTTTCGAAGAAGCTTATCTCCTATCTTCTTCTTGTTGACTCCATCCGTAGCTACCTTCTTCCTCAAATCATTAGTCTCATGCAAGGCCCTATCAAGATGTTCCTCTTGGGACTGCGAGATCTCGTTCGGGTATCCATATCGAGGTGGCGGATCACCGTACCCCATCATGACAATATCGTAGTGGTTATTGAGGTATGGTGATGATGTCACGTCATATGGATAGTTGTAGAAAGCTTCAGCCGTTTCATTTTGCTCGCGGATCTCATTTGTTTTCTCTTCAATTGACAGGATCGTGCCTTGATATGGTGGGAAACTTGATGACGATTTGTTCTTGAGTTCTTCAAGGTATTGCACCTAGGTATCAACGGAGCCATAACTCAGATTCTTGTGGAAGAACAATTGCGCACATCCTTGTCCAGACGGGCAGTCACAATCGGATGGTTCCTCCATTGTTGTTGTTACTTCATTGGGATTTTCCTCCTTGTGGTACTCCGGGTCTTCCTCCTCTTCAGGGTCTTCCTCCTCCATTAACTGGGCAGTCTTGAAAACTCTCATACGGCATCATGACTCTCATTCTTAGCATTCGGGAAGCTCCATCATGTGTGTTGGGATTGAGAATCAACTGAGTCGAACGCATAAGTTCCAGTGTGCCATATTCATTGGTCGGAGTGGCATTGCATCCAGTTGGACGAGTTATATATAGGTCCTTCCTTGATTTGTTTGTTGGAGAGGAATGCATACGACAGATGAGGATTTGGTGGTTGGAAATCAAACGGATGATACGTCGGGACCTCAGATGAATGATACGTCGGGATCTCGGATGAGTGGTACATCGGTATACTTGATGGGTGATAACTTGAGTGTCTTGGGGGATCGTTCCTTTGCATTGATGGACTATCGGGTAAGTTGATCGGACACTGTTCGGTTCCAAGGAAGTATATTGGTTTGGTTCGGTCAGTCGGTTGATATTGATTGAAGAAGGATTCGTAATATTCCTCTCTCATATTGTCCATCAGTCGGGGTTCGGGAATTCCAGCTCTTTTTTCGTGTCTCATGGATCCATTCATTATCTTCTTGAATGACATCTATAGGTCGGGTGGTTTAGATTGAGGAGGGATAGAAAAGGTTTACCAGCCTATCTTATCCTTATTTAAATTTAAACAAATAATAAAATATTTTTCCTTTCACTTGGATCGAAACTTAGGTATTATCTTTTAATACCTAATTCGCCAAGATCGATGACTCTGATACCAACACTTGTCACACCCCAGACCACGGTCTAGGCGTATAATGCATATGTTTGTACCGCATTTGTAAATAAATCAGAGTTACGTATTAAAAGCGGAAGTCTTATATTTATGTGGATTTAAAATGTAATATTTACATTACAAAAGACAAGATTATAATATACTCGTTTAATGTATTACTTGTTTATACAAAAGATCAGTTGTTTATATTAAACCACCATTTATAATTAAGTTTAACAAAACAATCTGAGCCATCGGATATCTTATGCACTTCGAGCTTCCAAGCTCCTATTCTTGATTACCTGCAAAATGTTTAAAAATACGTCAGCTACACATGCTGGTGAATATGCTGATGCTAAAATATTTTCTTATACTTGATTACCCCTCGAGTCATAACTTAGGTCCGGCCCATCGTGGCTTAGGAATAAATAAGCTTTTAAAACAACACAATTATCAACTTAAGTCTCTTCACAAGACACCCCAGCAAACACCGCAGCGTTCGAAATTTCTTGGGTACCATACGTATACACATGGTCGGTCTCACTCGGACGTAACTTAGGCCCGGCCCATCGTGGCATAGGTCATGACCAAGTATGGTGCGGTGTGCCCATCGACTTTTTACCACATATGTAAGGATCCAAACAAACATACACGATAGCCTACGGGCTAGCTATTTCTTTTGTTTATAACGTTTTAGAGACACGAATTCTCATGTAATTCTTTTTATTTAATATTTGACTCGATTAAACAAGTTTGTAAGGTTGGGGCGTATTCACATTTTTCGTTTTGGATTAGCTTCAATACACTGTCTGAGGGTCTTTCCCTTTTCTTGCTATCTCGCACATATAGTACGAGTATAACCTTTTGTTAGTCGGATATACAATTTGGCTTAAGACCTTTAGTCTCTTTTATAATCGTTACCTGAATTATATTTTCTTTACTTTAAAACCTTTGTGAAAACGTATTCTTTCTTTCTTTTTTTTATAAGCTAAAACTCTTTCTTTTTAACTTATTTTCTTTTCTGTTCTTTTATAAGATTAATATTTAGTTAATCTTATTTTACTTTTCTTTAAAACCCTACGCTTCTTCTTCTCTAAGAAACGTATACTTTTCTTTTCTTTATTATTTAAGAATAATCATAATAACTTAAATTGTTGGTACATGTGTGTCAGTAGTTCATAGTCTAGCATTTGTAATCGAGTCTGTAATGCAATTATGTTTTGATTGTGTTTATATTTGTAACACGCGAAGTTGTCAACAAGTTCGCTCTGGCGAACTTGTTGAATCAGCGAAGTTATTGACAACTTCGCCTATGGCGAAGTTGTCATGTTTATATACTGTTTCAGCCGAAACAGTTTGTGTTGGTCGTTTAGGGTTTCGTTTCAGTTGTTCACTTCAAGTGTTACGTGTCATTGTCTGTAATAGTGACCTCGGGTCACGTGTTTGTTATCAATATAACGTGTTTGGTTTATTGCTTGTGTGTTCGATCTCTACATACTCTACACTCGTATCTACCTACGCAGGGATTCCGCACCTGCGTTGTTAGCGACATCCCGTGTTCGATCCGTCCACGAACCTACAATTGGTATCAGAGCCATCGGCTCGATTGTGAGGTTCGGGATTTCACGCGGGTGTAGAAAACGTCTCGTTTGACCTATTCGCGGGACGTGTTTTTGTTGGGATTGTGTTTTGCTCGTGCTTGACAGTCATTTTCAAGCCATTGCATTGATCGGAAACTGCTGGATTGACGAAATCAGATCTGAACAGTTTCCTTGTTCATCGGGCGAAGTTACCGTTCTTCGGGCGAAGTTACCATTCTTCAGGCGAAGTTGCCGTCACTGGAATTAGGGTTTCGGCGAAGATATAAGGATTAGCGAAGTTAACCACAACTTCGCTTACCTCATAAGTTCGCCTTAGCGAAGTTATCCGCAACTTCGCTTTCCACCCAAGTTCGCTTACCTCCTAAGTTCGCTCATTCTAAGCGAAGTTATTTTTAACTTCGCCAAGTCAAGCGAATTTAAGACTCAGCGAAGTTCTCTTTTCAGCGAAGTTAACTTTCAAGCGAAGTTACTCTCAACTTCGCCTACTGAACTGTTTTAATATTTTTTTTATTTTCAGGTTTTTCAGGTTTTCGCAAGGATGTCGTCAATTAACATCTCCGATTTGGTCAAGATGGAAGTAGAAGCGGGGTCAGCCACTAAGGCCCCGAGGTTGATGAAAGGAACTGACTTCGTGGCATGGAAGGACAGATTCATCCAATACATTAAATACCCGGATGCCAAAATGTGGGTGTGCATCCAGGATGGATATATCCCTCCAACTATGCAATACGAAGGCCGTGACGTGGTTAAGAAGTACAGCAAAATGGAGGACGAAGAAAAGAAAATGTATGAGGCTGAGAGCAAGGCCCATGCAGCTATAACAATGGCACTTCCTCAAGAGGTTCTCCACACTTTCAGAAAGTACACTTCTGCGAGAGAGCTTTGGGATGCTCTTGAAAATAGATTCGAGGGGAATGTGGGTATCCGTGCATCAAAGATCAAACTCTTAAAGACCCAGTTCTCCGTCTTCAAATTTTTGAAGAACGAATCACTGGATGATATTATCACCAGATACTATCATCTAATGACAGAGCTTAGCAATTATTCGATTGCCTATCGAGAAGAAGAGATTGTTGAAAAGCTTCTCGATGCTCTCCCACCGAAGTGGGAAATGTACACCGTTCTTATGAGGGAAGACAGAGACTTTCCAAATTATGATCTGGAAACAACAGTAAACAAGCTCAGAACTTATGAGCTTAATATGGTTCGAAAAGAAACACCAACAGATCAGATACAAGACCCTGGTATGTATGGTGCAAAGGTTAACTCAGGCTCAAGTTCGAGGCCTGAATCTGCTGCTTTTTACTCGAAAGGGGAGTCAGGTCCTGACTCTTCTCATGAAGGAAACGTTTCTGTGAACATGAACGGTGATGTCTGTTTCGTTGCTGGAGGATCAAGTACTTCAAAGCCTCAAGCATCCTCAAGTGGTTTTTCTGCAAATGCCTCAAGCAATAATTATTCCAAGATGCCTATGAGTGTAAAATCTGCTGAAGAGCAGTTTGCAGTCTATGCATCATTTATTGCTTCCTACGAAAACTACATCCAGGGGAAGATTGTGGACCCTGCTGTACTGGATGAGGACTACGACCAGATAGATGCTGATGATCTGGAGGAGATGGATTTGCAATGGCAAATGGCAATGATTGTGAGGCGTGTAAAACGGTTTATGAACAAAACTGGGAGAAAGTTTGTTGGTGGTAGGCCCGGGTTCGACAAATCCAAGGTAAGGTGCTATAATTGTCAACAGTACGGGCACTTTGCCAAGGAATGCAGAAATGAGAGGGTTGAACGAGGACAAGGTCGGCCTACACAACACTCTGGAGTTAACAGAGAGATTAACGCCATGTTGACCAGAGAAGCAGGTGAGTACAACTGGAACCTGCATTCAAGTGGTTCTGGTGAGCAAGCGAACATGGCTGAGTCTGAAGTTGAAGAATGTGAGAAGGTTGATGGAAATGAGAAAGCTAATGAAGAAGAAACCGCTTTCATGGCAGATGAAATCGCTCCGAGGTAAGTACTAAGAATATTTGTACTAGTTGTGAGAATTTGTCTGAGCAACTCACTACGATAACTGATCAGTACGTCCGTTTAGATGCTGATTTTAAAACTATTAAAGAAGATCACCATTTTACTAAATCAAGAGAAAACAGTTATAAAGTTAAAATAAAAGCATGTGAAAAAGACATTCAAAGCTTAAAAACTAAACTTGCTGAGAAAATTGAAATAATTGATCTTAGTTATGAAGTTTTAGAAGAAAAAACTAAAGTGATTGCTGATCGGGATAAACAGATTGCTGACCACCAGGTGAAGGTGGTGGAACTGAACCGCAAACTTGAGCAGTTCAGGAATTCCTCGGCCATCCTTGATCACCTCGTGAGTGATCAAGGTACCTCTGCAAAGAGGGGAGGAATCGGATATCACGAAGTTCCACCACCCTTTAACCACAACTATACCTATAATCCGAGTGTTCAGAAATCTGTTGATTTCGAGGTTACTCAGACAACTCCAATCAAGATTACAAGGATAGAACCAAGTGTTAGCTGTGGCGAAACGAGTTCGCCTGTTTCTAGTGTGAATATTTCTGTTTCGAGTCCAGTCTCATCGGATTCGGATAAGTTGTCCGAATCTGGTCAGACAAAAGAGAAAGTAGGGTTACCCAACGGTGGAGATAAAAATAAAATTTCTAAAAAGAGTTCTCCACTCAATCCGTACGTCCCACCTTACGTGAGACATACGGATGGTAACACTGCCTCTACATCCAAACCAACATTTGACAAGAAAATGGAGAGTCGGTGTTGCTTTAGATGTAACAAATTAGGGCATTTAGTTGCAGACTGCCCTCTGAAGCCGAGATTTAGAGGTGTGAGGCCAAATACAATTGAGGATAAGCGTCATTTTGTTACTGCTAAAAATGAAAACTTTTCAAAGTGCAAAAATGTAACTAATTCAAGTTTTTATAAAAACAAACCTCAGTTTTTCAACCAAACCACAAGATATAATACTTTCAACTCTCATAGGTTTGGAAGGTATTACACTCAATCTGCAAGGAGATTCCCTAACAGGACTTACAGAAATTATCCTGATGCTAACTTGAGAAAGGCCGGGTACGGGACGTATCGATCCAAGACCAATTGGTCTTGGGTCCCAAGATTCTAACTCTTTGTTTTATTGTGCAGGAACAGTTGAACAGGGCTGCCAACAATCTTTGGATTGTAGATAGCGGCTGTTCCCGGCACATGACAGGCAACAAACACTTGTTGCAAGACTTAAAACCGGTTCAGGGAGCAAGAGTTAGTTTTGCTGGTGAGAGCGGAGGAAGGATTACCGGTAGAGGAACTGTGTCGAATGGGAGAATGACACTTGAGAATGTAAACTTTGTGGAGGAGTTAAAGCACAATCTGCTGAGTGTGTCGCAGATTTGTGATAAAGATTACACTGTCCATTTCATGAAGAATGAAGCGATAGTATTGAAGCCTGGTTTTCAGATACCAGACGAATGGATAGTAATGAAAGCTCCACGTGAAACAAATACATATGTGATGGACATGAGGTCTACTGAAATGGCCACCGGAGAATCTTGTTTAATGACAAAAGCAAGCGAATCAGAATCAGAATTATGGCACAGGAGAATGGGACATATTCATCTTCGGAAGATGAACTTCATTGTCAAGAATGGGCTTGTGATGGGCGTTCCCTTAAAAAGTTTTAACTTTGAAGACAAATGTATAGCATGCAAGAAGGGAAAGCAACACAAGAAATCCCATCTCACCAAGAAGATTAATTCTATTGCCGGTACTCTAGAACTACTTCATATGGATCTCTTTGGTCCAGTGAATGTAAAAAGTCTAGGTGGTACTTCTTACTGCTTGGTGATAACTGATGACTACTCACGATACTCGTGGGTATATTTTCTGAAAACAAAAGACGAGACAACTCAGATGGTGAAGAATCTAATTACAAAAGTTGAGAACGTCATGAGTAAATCAGTTAAGTACATCAGAAGCGACAATGGGACAGAGTTCAAGAACTTTGAAATGGAAATCTTCTGTCTTCAGAAGGGAATTGAACATCAGTACAGCGCTCCGTATACTCCACAACAGAATGGAGTGGCTGAAAGGAAGAACCGAACGTTAATTGAAGGAGCCAGAACTATGCTGGCAGACTCGAAGCTTCCTGTGATGTTCTGGGCTGAAGCAGTTGCTACAGCCTGCTATGTTCTGAATAGGGTGTTAACCGTTAAGAGACTTGGAAAAACTTGTTACGAGCTTATGCACGGAAGGAAGCCCAACTTGTGCGGTCTTGAACCATTTGGGTCTCCTTGTTCGATTTTGAAGACTAATTCGAAATTTGGTGAAGTAGCCGATGAGGGAATCCTAGTCGGTTATGTTGTTGGGACTCCCAACAGACGGGTCTTCAATACATCGACTTGCAAGGTGGAGGTGGTTTGTAACACCGACATTACTAGTTACCAACCGCCAAAACCAAGCAATGAACCTGCTGAGCTTTTCGACTATGTTAAACTTTTTAAGTCGTTTAACGTACCTAATTTGGAAATTTCTGAAGAAGACGAAAGAGCTGTGACGAAGATGATACTTGATGAGGAAGAGAATCTATTGCAACATCAGATGTTTGAGAAATCTCAACCTTCCACATCAAATCCTATCGATACCCCTGCGGCCTCAACTGAAGAAGAATTTATTAATCCTTTTCACTCTCAACCAGAAACAACCATAGATGAGATCTCTTCAAATTTGGAAGATAATTTGCATGTTGGTGCTGTTCCGACCACGAGAATTCACAAAGATCACCCATTGGAGAATATTATAGGTGATGTGTCCTCCAGTGTTCAAACCAGAAGTAGCTTGAATGAGCACACATGTGTTTATACAAGCATTAAAGAAACGGGTATAATGAACTAATGTTTGTACTCCTGCTTTATAAGCCAAATTGAACCAAAGAACTATCAAATGGCTTTAAAGGACAGCTCGTGGGTCGAAGCCATGCAAGAAGAGTTGGCTCAGTTCAAGAAAATGGAAGTTTGGACTTTGGTTGAAAAACCAAAGAATGTGCATGCTATAGGCACAAAATGGGTGTTCAAGTGTAAGAGAGATGATAAGGGGATTATCGTAAGAAATAAGGCGAGGCTGGTTGTTAAAGGTTTTAATCAGCAAGAGGGTATTGATTACAATGAGGTGTTCGCCCCTGTCGCCCGGTTAGAAGCGATTCGATTGTTTTTGGCGTTTGCTGCATTTAAAAAGATGAAGGTATTTCAGTTGGATGTGAAGAGCGCGTTTCTAAACGGGAAAGTTGATGAGGTTGTGTATGTTGAGCAACCTCCGGGTTTTCCTGACCCAGACTTTCCTGATCACGTATACAGGTTGAGCAAGGCGTTGTATGGGTTACATCAGGCACCTCGTGCCTGGTATTCAACGTTATCAGACTACTTGCTGGAAAATGGTTTTGAAAGGGGATTGATCGACAGTACGTTGTTTGTGAAGAGAGAAGGATGTGACTTCCTGCTGGTTCAAGTCTACGTGGATGATATCATTTTTGCTGCATCAAGAGTATCCATGTGTCAGGATTTTGAGGCTGTCATGAAGAAACGATTCGAGATGAGTGCTATGGGTGAACTAACTTTCTTTCTAGGATTGCAGGTTGATCAGAAGAAGGACGGGATGTTCATTCATCAAACGAAGTACGTTCATGATGTGCTGAAGAGATTCAAGATGGAGGACAGTTCTCCATATGATACTCCAATCTGCGTCAATCACAAATTGGGAGCTGAATCAGATGGTGACGCAGATATGGACCCAACTCTGTATAGGGCGATAATAGGTTCTTTAATGTATTTAACTGCTTCTAGGCCTGATATAATGTTTGCTGTTTGTCTTTGTGCTCGTTTTCAGGCAAACCCAAAGGAATCTCACATGAAAGGTGTGAAGAGGATTTTGCGGTATCTCAGAGGCAAGCCGAAACTAGGGTTGTGGTACCCAAAGGGAGGAGACGTTGAACTGGTGGCATATACAGATTCTAATTATGGGGGATGCAATCAGAGTCGGAAGTCAACAACAGGAGGCTGTCAGTTTCTTAGAGGAAGATTAGTTTCCTGGCAGTGCAAGAAACAGACATCAGTTGCAATTTCAACATGCGAAGCTGAATACATGGCAGCATCCAACTGCTGCTCTCAGGTTTTGTGGATTCAGCAACAATTACGCGACTATGGTCTGAATTTCTTACTCACTCCTATTTTAATTGATAACACTACCGCCATCTCAGTAATTAACAATCCCGTGAAGCACAGTAAAACTAAGCATATTGACATTCGTCATCACTTCATACGGGATTGTGCTGAGAAGAAACTGATCAAGATCGAAAAAGTTGATACTCTTGAAAATTTTGCTGACTTGTTTACAAAAGCGTTTGATAAATCCAGATTTCAAAACCTAATTGAGCTGAACGGGATGATCAATCCCGAGTAACCATGCCTTTGTGTTTTTTTAAAAAAAAAAAAAAAAAAAAAAAAAATTTTGTGTCATTATTGCTTAAAATTAGTCGGTTACCTCAGTTTGATGGACATATCCTCGGATATGTTTTGGTCCTCGTTTCGACTTAGAGAATGAGGTTAGCCATTAACCGGAAGACTGAAAGTGACCGGGGCAGTTATGACGTGTGTTCTTCAGTTGCTGAAAATTAGTCGGTCATTCTTAGTAAGAAGGACACATACTTGTATGTGGTCGGTCCAGTTGATCCATTGGATCTTCAGGATTGCCGTTTACCTGACGACTTTGACGTGATCGGGGCGATTGAAATCAAAATTTTATTGGGAAATGAAATTACTTTTCAAGTCTATTACTTCGTATGAAGTAAATGTGCTATGTTTAACAGAAAATAGATCCAACCTTGGAAAATGATATATATACTGATTGTGTGTGCTTAACTAGTGAAGTTATTAAGCTTAAAAGGCTTTAGAACAGTCATTGTATGTCATGGTAATTTTTATGGTGCGTAAAAGTGTATGTGATACTAACTTAAACTACTCGATTTTACGTGGAAACTCCTTAAGAGTGTTGAATGTCTTCATACATATCTTTCCGAATGATAGGCAGAAAAGCGACTACCCAGTCATAAACGAGCCCGTGAGTGTTCTGATTCCCGTAAAGAAAGCATTTCAAGACACTGCAGTGATCCAGATTCGGGACTTGCAGTGGTTTAGTACTCCGAAGTCTATAAGTATGTATTATAAAAAAAAAAAAAAAAAAAAAAATGTGTATATTTTCAGTACTTATGAGTCATAGTCACAATCAAGACTTCTCAATTCTGGAGTAAGAAAAGAACGGGAAGCAGACAACGAGTATCTACAAGTTAATCAGACACTATGGGTCGAAGTCAAGTCGGGGTGACTTGGGTATAGCCAAATACGCTTTGAGAATAGATAGAAGGCTTCATTATCTTTGAGTTGTTGCCTACTTAAAATTTTGAGCTCAACTGAACCTTAATCCGTATCACAGAAACGATGAAAACCATTTAAGTTATTTACATGCCTACAACCTGTTTCTTTATGTCATAATACAGCTAAACACGGATCCAAGTGACAGTCACGTAGTTAGTATGATTCCTGTTAGGATCTTTTCTAAAAACGTAGTGGTCCCTGACTAGACTGAAATTTGATCCCTTATTTCGTTAAAATTTTATAAGTTTTTCTATTTTTGTAGTTATATTAATTTATCGTTGGTTACTGGGTCTTGATCATATTGGTTTAACTCTTTTTGGAAACTTCTAATGTTAAGTGCAGGATTCTTCAAACTTAAAGGGTTGTTTTTGAAATTACGGGCGAAGTTGTTGAATTCGGCGAAGTTGTTATTAACTTCGCCTTGGCGAAGTTAAGCGTAACTTCGCCTGAACAAACTCAGCCCTATATAAGGATTCTTAAATCTGGAACAGTTCTATTATTTTCAGTTTTCCGGCGAACATACGATTAAATACCATATTATCCGAGATCTTGTTTGCTTTTCGATTTCGATCTTTGTTTCCAGTTTCTAGTGTTTATTGACGGTATGTGTGGTCAATATCGTTCCCAAACTTACTCGTTCGTTATAGTTTTACCCTGTTCGAGACCTCGGGTCGTCGAACCTTCAAAACCTAGTTTTTCAACCGTGTATTACGTGTTCATGGACGAGCTTTACGTCTTAACACCATTATTATGTGTTGTTCGTCACTCCTAAATCGTCAAATTTGTGCGAAAACATCGGATCTTGGCCGATTGAATCTGAACAGTCGCCGTTTCAGATTCAGGCGAAGTTATGGTTAAGGCGAAGTTATCCGCAACTTCGCCTGAAGCTTAATTTCGCCTGTGGCGAAGTTATCCGTAACTTCGCCTTGAACTCAAGTTCGCCTGAGGCGATGTTGTGATAAGGCGAAGTTATCATCAACTTCGCCTATACCAATTTATTTAACAGTTCTTAGACGAAATTACAGTTGAAGCGAAGTTGTTCCCAACTTCTCCTCACCTTTAAGTTCGCCTGTACAGGTTTAATCACAACTTCGCACGTGGTACAAAGCGAACTTGTGAGTTGCTTAACTGTTCTCTAACTTGTTTTGTTTTGTGCAGATATGGCCGCTGTTGGAGGTGCTGGTGGTGATGACGGTGATGATCAACGACAATTCTTTCCGGCCCATAACCAGTACATCATTTTAGATCCAGACGTAAGAGGCGTAGAAGACTACAGGGAGATAATCACATTTCTCCAGCGATCAAGAGTCTTTCATGCGATCACAAATACACTGCCCATTTCTCTGCCTAACATTGAAGACTTTTGGCAGACAGTGTACTATGATAGCAGGCCTGAGCCTCCGGTGATGCGAGCAACCGTAAATGGTCATGACATACAGTTTTCCTCGGAAGATATACGGTTGGCTCTGCAGTTCGGTGAAGAAACAATAAATGACCCAACGGAGTTCGTAGCTCCTTTCCGTGATGGAGCTTATTTGAGGATGGGTTATTCGGGTCCGCTGGGGGACTCGCAGAGGAGGAAAGGGTTTTTGCTGGATCAATGGCGCTTCCTGATGCATGTATTGATTGTATGCATGTCCGGCAGGAAGGCAGGAACAGATGGGATGGGCGCGACGATGCAGTCAGCCATGATAGCGCTGACTTACAACCGCCGATATTCTTTTAGTCAGCTGATATTCTACGAGATCGATCGTCAGAGAAGGGCTGTAGCGCGCGAGCGATTCACTATGTATCCTCGTTTCTTACAGATGATTTTGAATCATGTCGCTCCGTCGCTACCGCAGAGACGCCCGATTAGATACGTCGAATGCGTGACGAAACGTATCTTTGCTCAGTGCCGCACTTCGAGCACTCGTAGCAAGCCTGAGCTGCGTCCCAGGCATACTCCATTATTCGGGTATCTCATCAATCCGGAGTATGTTCCTGCAGGAGGGGACGAGTTCAGAGACCCGCAACCACATCAGGCGGCAGCACCACATGCTGTATCAGCTGCGCCTGTTGTATCTACTGTTGCCTCTGCTGCTGTGCCAGCTGCGGTATCTCCTGCTGTGTCTACTGCTGAAGACGTTGATCTTGATGCTGCCTTTGGCGGACATGGTTTGTTTAATATGGATGTCTCGGGTCCTCAGTTTATGGATGTTACTAGAGCAGTTACTTCGGTAGCTGACTCCGATCTAGACGAAACGTTTGCTGAAGCGAGACGACTTATGGTGTCTCGGGAGAGAACTACGGGAAAGAGGCCGAGAACTGTAGACGAGGATGAGGACGAAGTTGATGAAGAGGAGGCAGTGCAGATTGTGCTCAGACGTTCACGAAGAGAACGGACAGGTATGGGTTCCGGAGCTGGAGAATCTTCGAGGCTGGTACGTTTTGCTCCACCTGCCTTGTCTGGTATGTCTCTTATTCCTTCCACAGCACAGGTTACTGCTGTCGAGACGTCGGCCCCAGCAATTGTGTCTCTACCATCCCAACCGCTTAATCCACCGGTGGTAGTTGCACGATTTGTTGAGTCGACCATCACTACTACTGCAGGGTTACCAAGTGTACCACCTGCGGTCACTTCTGCTGCTGATGTCCCGCCAACTCCAACGCCTACTTCAGATTCTGAGAGGATTACATCACTAGAGCGGATTGTTGCTGAACAGACAAAGACCATTCAAAGCCTAGTGGAATCCAATCGACTACAAGCAGCCCTCCTGGTTGAACACGGTAAAGTTATAGATGCCTTCAAGGCATTCTTGGCATCTCAGGGGGAGAAGACTTGTAGGGGAGATGAGTTGAGGACGAAACGGAGAGAAGATCATGACGATGATCCCAATGCACCGGAAGGTGCAGGTGGTGAGCTGCCAAGAACCTCTCAGGCTCTTGGGGCTTCCACAGCTGAGGGGGAGTCTACAAATGCAGCTGGTGACGACGTGGTAGCAGTTGATGATGATGCTGATGTTGAAGATGTTATCGACGCATTGAAAGAGTTGGATGAGGAGGATGATGAGTTTATGATTGAAGATGATGTGCTGCCAGTTGATGAGATCAAGAGGATTGGAGAGCAGATTACGGTTGAAAACGTGATAGAGGAGGGTGAGATTGTAGATGACTCCGTGGAACACGAGATTCCGGAGGTTGAGAGACCAGAGTTGGGTGATGAGAACGCGGAGGAAGATGCTGAGTGGGAGGAACAACCGAAATGGAAGGAGGGTTGTGCCCACTGGTTCGTAAAGACGAAGAAGCCGGCGGTCCCTAAGATGTTCAGAAAAAGTTACAATATTAAGGGATACGCGGAAGCCAATAAAGGTATTATCTGCTGGTTATACGACGAGCAGCTGCGGCTCTTCGTGATCAAGAGATATGATGGCATTTAGTACTTCCAGAGAAAGTTGAGATCTCTAAACACACTGCCAGAATGTGAAGTAAAAGATTTAGCCAGATTGGGATTGATAAACAGAAGTGAAGACAACATGGCTAGAATCATTGCGAAGATCATGTGGAAAGAGTGCGTTAAAGAGAAAAAGTTTGAGCTACTGAAACCACAAAAGGGGAAACTTGTCGAAGACAAGGATAGAGGTCTGAGAGTTGATGGAAAACCTTGGATGGTAATGAAATACAAACCGATCCGGTGCCTTAAAGAAGTACCGATGAAGTTCATGCCCAAGGACGTGCTCAAATATCTAAAATGGTGGTACGTGGATTGTGAGACAGCTGAGGCGGTAATGGAAGATGAGGATGAACAAGAAGTACTTCGGGTTTACGACCCGATGCATCTTGTTAATCTATCGCAGGCTGATCTGAAAGTGCTCAACGAGAAGAAGATCTTCTACATTCCTGCTTGGAAGGATCAAGCTAGGAAATATCAACGGGTGGTGTCGGTATGTGTTAGAGAAGGGGCGCATGCGTAGAGATGCAAGATTACAAGACTCAAGATTTGAAGATCAAGATATGAAGCTACTGCCAAGGGGGAGTCTGTTGGTACATGTGTGTCAGTAGTTCATAGTCTAGCATTTGTAATCGAGTCTGTAATGCAATTATGTTTTGATTGTGTTTATATTTGTAACACGCGAAGTTGTCAACAAGTTCGCTCTGGCGAACTTGTTGAATCAGCGAAGTTATTGACAACTTCGCCTATGGCGAAGTTGTCATGTTTATATACTGTTTCAGCCGAAACAGTTTGTGTTGGTCGTTTAGGGTTTCGTTTCAGTTGTTCACTTCAAGTGTTACGTGTCATTGTCTGTAATAGTGACCTCGGGTCACGTGTTTGTTATCAATATAACGTGTTTGGTTTATTGCTTGTGTGTTCGATCTCTACATACTCTACACTCGTATCTACCTACGCAGGGATTCCGCACCTGCGTTGTTAGCGACATCCCGTGTTCGATCCGTCCACGAACCTACATAAATAATATTTTATAACAAAGAATTATATAATATTCATATTGATATTATATTCGTATTCTTTTCTTTCCTTTTCCTTGTTATGTTTTCTTTTATTTATCGAGGTATCGAGTATATCCTCGACTTAGGGTTTTAAGCCTTGATATTTTATTCTTATTTTATTCGGGTATTATGTCTACCTTTCTTAGCTTATATTTACCCTAGACAATCGAACAACACTTCGACGTCTTTACCCTTTTCTTTATATTCTTAATCGACGTCTTCTCTTGCACGCAAAACGAGACACCAAAACTTCTCCACACATCGGCACGCTTTACGAGGAGAGTCGTCGGGACGTCTCTTGACAACACCTTCTTGAGATAACGTCATTGGAACGTCGGGATGTTGTTGGTTTAGTTATACAAATTACTAGGAAACGTGCACGAAAATCGAGGTTGTTGAGAGCACCCTTTACGAGGGTCTTAGAGAGATGTTAGAAAGAGATAGGTGTGTGCAAATTGGGTGTGAAGGATGAGATACCCAGAGCTTGCTATTTATAGGCTAACCAGTGGGCCCATCGCGATACGCGATGGCCCTTTGATTAGCCTGTCACGTATCGCGACGTAGCCATGCACCGTCACCCCTAGCTTTGCCACATGGCGAACGCGGTGCCATGTGGCGACACAAAGTGCCACCAGTTGACACGTGGCGACACGTGTCTTATCATGTCAGAGGACTTCATCGCGATACGCCAAGTTATAAGAATTGGTTAAATGACAAAATGAATTGCATAAAAATAAAACTAAACTAATAAAATATTAAAAACAAATTATGGCACCAAATTTCCCAATTATACTAATTTGATAATTCGAAATTGAATACTAAATCGGATTCGAACCCGATCGTTTTATAATGATTGAAAAGCTGTCACACCCTCAGAATCTACTAACGGAGTTTTACCGTCAGAGGGTGTGAACTAACAGGATCGGAATCATTAGTTATAATCAAAACACCATGTTTAAAGTTTTCAAACCAACAAGACATTAAGTCTAAAATAAAATGCGGAAGCATAAATTGTAAACCAAAAAGTTTGCGCCACACAAGACGACTTAAAAACCCAAGTTATTAAGATAAAAATTTAAAAGAAGTTTTCAAAGTGATGGTGTTTAGCGAATGCATGTTCCTATACCGCGCGCCAGCCTCGGCTACCTAAGAATAACATACTAAAAGTGTCAACACAGGGTTGGTGAGTTCACAGGTTTATATAAATAAAGTGTTTGCGTTTGCGTTTACGTTTTGCGTTACCAGATAGTGTTAAGTCAATTATATATCAATAGGTAGCTAACCTATCAAGCATGTATTACTAAGTGTTCGACACCGAAGCTGACTGTTTATCAATTGCCTTGCCACCATGTCAACCACGACCATGGTAATGTGTTAGCCAAGATTACACCCACTCGACATACAGTCGAGTTTAGAGTTGGGTGGGGTTTGTCAAACCCAGTAGTACTACTCAACAATTACTCGTTATTATACAAATATTAACCGGTTCGATGTTATGAAGGACTTTGGTTGGTTCGTTTGTCACTTAGTCTTACAAGTGATATATAAAAACTAAACAAAATCTACAGCGTTGGAGTATGTTATCTCCCCCTAACAAAAGCGTTTAGAGTAAAAAAAAGGGGACGTGAAACTCACGGTTTGCGAAGATAATCAATAAAAGATCCGAGAAAGGTGTGCGTCACAGAAAAATCCTCACTAGTGCTCTAAAACAAAAATGAGATTTTCTAAGTATTTATACTACGAGTGAGTCCCTAGATTTGACACATACATCTTATGCATGAGATGCGTTTCGTGCTCCATTTGTGAAATAAGTGCGACTCGACAACACGTTGGTGATACGTTACATGTGTGAACAACTACTTAAGTGTCAAGTATTAACATTGTACATTATTAGCAACTATCCCCCACAAGGGAAATTTAGTCAAAACATAGCAAACATCGATCAGTTATGCACTTTTCATGATAGTTCAAGTAATTCAGCAGCTAAATTGTCCTGGCAGATTTTCACTTGACAGGATTACTCTATTTAGTAAATCTTAACATGTCAAATAAATCACCAAAAATCATCACGGAAACACACGTGAGTTAGGTTTCTAAGAATATTTTTATTATATTTTTATCATCTATGGTTTTATCACAATGATCAAATCAACACAGCAAACACACAGAAATCATTATCATGCGCAACAGAATGTTATTTGTTAAGACCAATTGTGTTAGATTCCTATCTCAAAATATTAACTTCCAGAAGTGGAACCAACCCATTTGGTCTTGTCCTTTATGAGATATCTTAGTCGCAAAACAACCTAACAGCAGGTCTCCCGAATCAGCCTTGCACAACAGTTTTGTAAAATAATAAAAACTAACTTTTACTCGTACAAAAATTAAAAACTCAGGCTATTTAGAAACTAGACTCGATCTAATACATCATAGAATCAATAATCACATCCAAATACAATAATAACCTCGAGTTACAGCCGTTTAAACACGAATTCAAGAATCTGTCCAGCATCAGTTTTCATCAAAACTCAACAAACAATTAACCTATGAATTAACAATCATGCATGTAACCCTAATTCATCAACAAAAAACCTATTTAGCACTTAGGGTTTACGATTACAGGTTTAATCATGCAATTAATTGATAGAGTGGATTAGATAAGGTGTTTATTTTACCTAGTTAGCTTCTTAATCCTTCGATCAAGCTTGAAATCGACTTGTATGCGTGAGTGTTTGCCTTGTGGCTTCGGTCGATCAAGAGAAAGGGGGAGGAGGGCTGCCGTCGCAGGGGAGAGGGAGGGAGGGAGTGTTATTAGGGTTTGGTGAATAATATGTTTAAATACTAACATGTTACATTTTACCCTCTAATCTTCTAGTTCACCTAATTCTTGTACAAACTAAGTTATATCATCCATAATATAATGTTACACATGCAAACACATAGTCACACATAACCATGACCCGTATTTATACCAAGTACTTGTTTATATAAATTTTTGTTTGTTCACCAAGGTTTGGGTCGACTCGCGTGTGTTTCGGTGAAACTCCGAAAGACTACTTGTGTAGTGATTGTCAAGCAACATTTAAAACTCTAACTTAAATGAAATGAGAGATGCGTTACAGTTCGTGTGATCTTAAGTTTGAATTAACAGAGTTCGGATTAACGGAGTTAACCTGAAATTGACGAGTGTCACAAAAGCGAATTTAAACCTTTAAATTCGAATATACGTGAGTCAAATCAAATTTTAAGTTCTCTGAGTTTGATTAGAATACTGAACACTAGGGTTCTACGTACAATGAATCAAAGATGTGTTTTGTCCAAGTCTCGCCGATACATGGCCCTCCATCTCTGTACGCTTAGTGATAACTAAAATATCGCCTCATGGAATGAGATAGCAATAGCTGGTCACGTTGATGGTTTTTAAGTACCTACTTGTAACTTTGCTCGATTGGAAGACATGATGTAACCTTAAGGTACTGTGTGAAATTATGTTCTTGGCATCCACCATTGATGATTTACATTCATAGCTAGCAATTACATGCGGATAAATAAAATGTTCATATTCATGAGCTTTTTAAGGCCGGCTTGGAAGGGGAGGACTGTCTCGGGCCCGATTACCCAGGTACACACCATGTTTTTTTGTATATATATATATATATATACACATATACATATATACATATATAATGAAAAAAAAAGTATTCTTATTTTTTAAGCTCATTTTATATAAAAAAAATCCCATATCTAACCAACAAGTCAATTTAAAATTTTAATTGTTTATGCCCCATTAAAAAAAACTCTTCTTTTTAAAGGCACAAAATTTTATTTTTTTCACGTATTCGGCCCAAAAAATTTTCCAATGGCCCTGGAACATTTTTAGGTTTCGTGGAGGTGGCGAGGCAAAAAGATATTAATTTTATGCAGTAGAACCTATACTATTAGTAGACAATTTATCTTTAAGGTCTCTCAAGTTAAGAGTGTCCTTAATTGTGAGGTGTTCGTTTTTTACGTTTTATAGAGGTAGTGGTCAAAAAGGATCATGCCTTTAGCTTTAGTTTTTGTATCTAAAGGTGTTGCGCGCGACGAACTCGAGTTTTTTAAAAAAATCTCATTTTCTTGTACAAAACGAAAGATTTATTTTTGTCTTAAATGTGAATTTATGCGCATTTGAGAGAACTTCGGGTTCTTAATAAGTAGGACAGTGGTTTCATTGTTGTACTATTAGGTCACTGGTCATCTTTGTTGATCTTTAAATTTGTTTTAACCTTTTATTTATTCATTTAACAAATTCCAATGATGTATATATATAACAACTTTGACAACTGATATGGATAAAATTAATTACAACATGAACTTAAGATGTTGAGGTGGATAGTTGGATGTTTGGCATAGATAGAAGGTCGGACTTAATATGAGATTTTCGGAGAAAAATTAAGGGCGGCTTGTATATCGGATAAGATAAAAGGAGGGGGTTGAAATGGTTCGGGAATCTGAATAAGTATTCTTGACTTGTAAATCAATTTGATCAGATTTGTCACGGTGAATGTAATTGTGTTTTGGGGGTACTAATATCTATTAGCAAAGATAACAAGATTGAGGTGATCACAATTAAACGGTTTTCATTAAATATAAGTGTAGGTCCTATGAACGGATTAAACAACTAATAGTTCTTGAACCAATCTCTAACTACAAGCTAGCCTTAATCACTTGTAGCCAACCGAGATCTCGGATTTAGTTTGGTGTTGGTTATGTACCTGAAATGGTAACAGAGATGGAGTGGACATAATAGTTGGTGAGTTGATAAGATAATTGACAAAAGGTTATGTTGGCATGTGCATGCTTCACCTTTTATAGGTGAAGCCATGACATGCTGTGCTTCATTATTTACGGCCATTGAGCTCAATATTACATGGCATGTGGCCCAAATATACATTAAATAAACCAACAAGCTAACTAAGTTACATCGTGAATAGTTCAAACAAATACGAAAGACTAATTAACATAACATGGCCCTACAATCTCCCTATAGTCTTTAGTATTTGATCCATTAGCTCTTGTCTTCAGTCGGTCTCATCGTCGAAGCCAGACTCGTAGTTGAGCAGTTGATTGTCAACAAGATAATGTACAAACTTGTTGAATTTCTCAACTATTCCATCCATGTTGTCCCGTAGGACGTCTTCGACTGTCCCAGTGGGGAGTTGTACAGCTTGAGAAGATCTTCTTTGTTGAGCGCGACAAGCTCGTGTTCATCAAAGAAGAAGAGGTGGTGCATGTCTTTGCAATGAATCACTGCTTCCCACTTGTTGTTGTCAAACTCCCAGCATATGAAGTGCTCGAACAAGTTGGGCAAGAAGGGTCCACCATGATTAATTGCTCGCTTGTCCTTGTGAGTATTGTAACGCCACATCTTCTTCTTTCCAGCGACTGGATCGACTTTCGTTGAGTGACGGAAGGACTTACCCTTGTAGATTATGAAGTTAGAGTAATCATTTGTCCACTTCTTGCTCAAAAACAGGTTGAACCATCCCTTCAGATCCTTCTCTGTCTTGTAGTGACCCACGATTCTTCTAAAGTAGTTCATGTCAAGCTCACACGGAGTGTGCATATCCTTGAAATGCATGTAGGTCAGATCTCCGTTTGCTCGTCGAATGACCCAAGTATCACTGCTAGGGTGCCATTTGCAGTAGATGAAAGAAGAATTATCGATGTAGGGATAGATTCGGTTTCGAACGTTTGTTCGGTTGCTGATTGTGTAAGACTTGTTCTTTCACCGTCTCGGAGCCTAAGACGACTCAGCAGTATCAACAATATTCTAAGCAGGAAGAGCCACAATGGTACCATCATCAACCGGAGTGTCTGGGTTCGGAGAGTAGTTGATACCTTCGCCATCATCTTTATTTTTTTCAACTTCCACGGCTTCATGAATAGGAGACTCGGTACTTGCAATGCCATCAACATTATAAATAGAGGAGATCTCAACCACCAACGTAGCGCCACGTCTCAAATTTTTCTCGCGGGATCGTAAGACACATCTCCTGGCGAGTCCTCCTGTTGTTGACTCGCTCGATTTCCACCACAAACACCACCATCACCATTATCGTTACCGCCACCATTGCATGGTTCATCATAACTGTCATGAGGATCATCATCCTCATCATTATCATCTTCACCCTTGTCATCTTCTTCATCATCATCATTAGAGTCATCATCAGAATCATCACCTTGATCAACATTTGCTCCAACAGCCGGAGCAATTACTTTTGCGACTGTAGTAGCCACAACAATTGCAGTGGTGGTTGCAGCAGTTGTACCAACAACAGCCCTGCTCATAATAGTACCAATAAACGTGACTGGTTCATAGCCAACATCACCAACACGGCTACCACGAGCACCCTCTCTGGCAGATTAAACAATAATGCAATCAAAACTGATTTGACTCTAACACGTCAAGAATCAACGAAAACATTAGCAAGCGCAAACCATTTCTTCTTGCTCTGCCCAGTCCCTTGCTCTCCAGCCTTTACCCATTGTCACACCCCAACCTACGGCGGAACATGCCGGGGCGCGACAATATTGTATCATAGCTTAGAAGACACTAAGTGAAATACACGTGTTAATATCTAAATTATTCATTCATATATCAAATTTCAAAAGCATAAACATTGTCTCAAAAGAAATACCGTTACAAATAAATATTCAAATTATAAATAACTTATAATAAATGTGTTCTTAAATCATCATAGCAACCTAAGGTATCATCTAACTTCAATACTTGATTCATCCAATAAAGCTACATGCGTCATGCGTGAAAATATATATATTTGTCAACATAAATTTGAGTAAGTTAATCACAGTTTTGTGTATGTATAATATTTAGAAAGACAATTTCATGCGATAATTGTAAATCACTACAACTAGTATAACAAGTTATTTCGTCGGCGTATGATCATACTATTGAGGATGAGGATGACGATAAGATACCAACCAACATAACAAAAGTAAACACATAGTCACATTCACACGTATCAACTAATCGAGCAATTTCAATAAACACATATATTAGAATCGTAGTGAAAATCTATAATAACTTTGATTGTGAACGCATAACGCCCCCAAAAATGTAAAACGGTAAAAAGGGGGATGTGAATTTACTTACCTTATAGAGTAGGATAAGCGAGAACGAGATAATAAAAAAAGAATAAGGATTAGAATGGTGAAGCTCCTCGAGATTCGCCGAGAAATATTCCTAGTTGTTAATGACAAAACGAATTAAGTATACTCATTACGAAATATTAAGATCTATGATGGGTTTTGAGAGTCGATGTGGTTGTGTGTAACATTAAAATATTGATGGTTACATTTTCGTTAATTATAAGGATTATTATTATATTTATTAATGTTGTTGTTGTTGTTGTTGTTATTATTATTATTCATACTAATATTATTATTTATGTTTTATTCCTTTACATTAATAGTTATTTGATAAAGTAATATAAAAGTCGGAAAAGCTAAGACGAAAATGAATTTTTATAACGACAAAAGATTGGATTATTAAGCGAGTTATCATTACATATATATATATATATATATATATATATATATTCATACATATATATATATATAAAAGATTTTATGGAGAAAGTTAAAAGTTCAATGAAGAGAAAAACAAGTCTAGAGGTTCGGTTTATCAAAGTTAGGTTTATTAAATGCTATAAACATATATTAATATAAAAGAAATTGTTTAAAAGTGATGATGTATTGAAGGTGAACGGCGAAGTGGTTTCACGGCTCAAACTTGAATCACGAAACAGGTTTTGACGGCCTTGTGTACTGCAATTAGCTTAGGGTTTAGCTTGCAACGTAGTGAGGGTGGTGTGGTGTTATTTCATTGAATTATAAACGATTTTAAATAATGTTTTAGGGATTTGGCCGTCGTTGATATTAGAGAGAGACAGGAGGGAAGGATATTTTGTATTAATTTTGCTAGTTGGTCCATGATTTATGAAGTTGGATGCAAACGTGAATTAAAGTTGATTATGGGTTGTTTTTGTACATGTCCCATAGTTATAATCAATTATAAAACAAAATAAATAAAAATATTAAACAAAAACAGAACTTTATTGATAAAATACCCAAACCCGAACCCGGTTCGGGTAATTATTACAAATACGAAGGAAATGAAAACCCGAAATGTCACATCATTCCCTACTTTTGGAAACTTCGTCCCAAAATTGTTGGTTAAGCTGTAACGAAGAGGTGCGGGTACTAGGTCATCATTTGGTCTTCACGCTCCCAAGTGAACTCTGGACCACTTTTAGATTCCCAACGAACTTTGACAAGCGGAATACGACTACTCTTTGTTTCTTTGTCCATATGATCCATGATTTCAACAGGTTTCTCGACAACGCGCATAGATTCATCAGTTCGGACTTCCTCGAGGGGTATATTGAGATTCCCCTTGGCTAAGCACTTCTTGAGGTTAGAAACATGAAAAGTTGGATGCACATTAGAGAGCTCTTCGGGGAGATTTAGACGATACACAACATTACCAGCCTTTTCATCGATCTCAAACGAGCCAATAAAACAAGGAGATAATTTATTCATTTTGCCAAAACGAACTACCCCTTTCCAAGGAGAGACTTTAAGGAGACCTCGATCACCAACAATGAACTCGAGAGGTTTACGACGCTTATCGGCGTAGCTCTTTTGACGGTTACGAGCGGCAAAAAGATTTTGACGAATAAGAGCGATTCGATCGGATGTTTCTTGAACAAGGTGGGACCGGTGATTTGCGATTCACCAACCTCATTCCAACAAATCAGGGAACGACATTTTCGGCCATAGAGAGTTTCAAAAGGTGCCATGCCAATACTAGTGTGAAAACTATTATTGTAGGAAAACTCTACAAGTGGTAAGTGAGTATCCCAATTTCCACCAAAATCTAGTATGCAAGAGCGGAGCATATCTTCGAGAGTTTGAATTGTTGGTTCAGATTGACCATTGGTTTGCGGGTGATAAGCGATGCTTAGATCAATACGGGTACCAAAGCAGTTTGCAACGATCTCCAAAAATGAGAGGTAAACCGACCATCACGATCGAAAATAATGGTCAAAGGCGTTCCATGGAGGAAAATGATGTTCTTGACAAAGAGTCGGGCTATAGAGGAATTTTTTCATAACGGTATGAAGTGAACGGACTAGGTCAAATGATCGACAATTACCCAAATACCATAATTGCGTCTCTGTGTAGTGGGGAGTTTAGTAACGAAATCCATGGCTATGTCTTCCCATTTTCAAACGGGGATCGGAGGTTGCTCGAGAAAACCAAACGACTTTTGACGCTCGGCTTTAACCTTAGAGAATGTGAGGCATTTAGATACATACACCGCGATATCTTTCTTCATTCCTGGCCACCAAAACATGGAACTAAGATTGGCATACATTTTATCCGCACCGGGATGAATAGACGACTTATGAGCTTCATCGAGGATGGACTTGCAAAGACCGTCACGATTGGGAACACATAAATGGTCGAAATAATAGAGCAAGCCATTACGTTTGGTTTCAAGTTGGAGTTCAGCGCCACAAGACATCTCGTCGTGTAAGTTACCCTAGGTGACAGAGACGTGTTGTGTGTAGAAGATGCGGTATTGGAGGTCAGATTGGATGGTGACACAATGGAGCAAGACGGATTTAATATGACTTACGACGAAGAGAATTGGCCACGGCATTCGCCTTCCTGGGTGTTTGCGAATTTCACAATCGTAATCGCTTAACATATTGGCCCATCGTCTTTGTCTCACATTGAGGACCTTTTGGTCGAAAATTTGTTGTAAATTTTTATGGTCGGTGAAGACCACACATTTCGTGCCGTAAAGATAGTGTCTCCAAATTTTCAAGGCAAACACGACCGCTCCAATTTTGAGATTGGGCGTCGTATAATTTTTCTCGTGCACCTTGAGTTGACGCGGAGCGTAAGCAATGACCTTGTCTCGTTTCATAAGAACACAACCAAGACCTTGGATAGAAGCGTCACAAATGACAACAAAATCGTCGTTTCCCTCGGGAAGAGCACGGATTGGAGCAATACTGTAACGCCCTGGAATTTGACTGGTAGACAAAAATCAAGGAATCATCGGAAACTATACACTTTGGGGTTCTGGACGATAAGTTCGGAACCCATATCATTGGAGAAATCTGCTTTTATCATTTGAAATGTTTATTTTATAAAACGACATTTACGCCTGGAAAATATTAATTTTTATGCTTTTGAAAAATAAAATGTTCTTATTTAAAAAAAAAAAAAAAAAAAAAGATTTTAAATAATTATTCGGAAAATGGTTTATAAAAGTTTTGCTGAAAAAGTTTTAGTTTGTTTAAAAACTTATGAACTCGACTAGTCTTGACCCGTCGGTAGCCTAAACCCGAACCCGAGTCACCCGAGTATTTAAGCGGAAAATCAAGTATTCTTACACCATCTCTTTCATTTCCACCAACACTTCCCACCCAAACACTCCCATTTCTAGAGAGAGAGTAGTGAGAGAAAGTCATCCAATCTAAGATTCGAGTCCACCAATCTGTTTATCGTTGTTGTCGGTAAGATCTTCTTGAAAATCATACGTTTTTACAACCAAAACCCGCCCCGAATCGAGCAAAAACTCCGACTTTTGTGTCAAGTGTGTTCTTGGTCAAAAACCGTCATTTTTGGTGTCAAAATGCAAGCTTTTGTGTTTGAAAGTACTAGGAATCGATACCCCTTTCAATCCCGAGCATTTCCATGTCAAAAACTTCGATTTTGGGTCAAAAATCTGGAAAATCTGGAAAACCCGTGGGTATCTCCGTCGCCCAGCTTGAAGGAGTCGAATCAGACTCATTCGATCGAACCAGTCGATCGAATCAGTTCATTCGATCGAATGTGTCGATCGAACCAGTCCAGTCGACCGAATAGGAAAGCAACCGAATGGTCTCCAACTCATTCGACCGAATGAGCTTCGTATTCGATCGAACGAGTGTCTATTCGATCGAATGAGTGTCTATTCGATCGAATGTGTTTCTATTCGATCGAATGTGTGTCTATTCGATCGAATGTGTTTCTATTCGATCGAATGTGTTCCTATTCGATCGAATCAGGTCAGAACCAAGCTGTTTCGTCTTTAAAACCTAGTTTTTGCTCGAGATCGTGTAAGGCTTACACTCTTAGACTTAAACTGCGTTGTTAACTTATTATGTCCTTGTCTAGACTTAGAGGATCGACGTTTGACAGCACCCGACCGCCCTAGCAACCACACCTAGTCAACAAGGTGAGTTCATAGCCCCCATTTTTCTTTTAAAGCCTTTCAAATCATTGGGGGTGAAAACATGGTAAATGTACACGTTTTGACAAAACACATTTATTCAAACATTACTTATCATAAACACTTGACAAATCTTTTGCAAACAATGAACATTGGGAAAACAAGTAATCATGGCAGGTTACGCGTACCTTAACTTTCTCGGAAGTTGTGTATGCATAATCAAATATTCAGGAGTAAATATGGGAATCACTCAGCGTTTAGGGAACATTGGACGTTTGGAAATCAAAGTCATGTACCCGTTATACTTTATCATGAAAACACATTATTCATTGGTCAGTCTTGTGATCGTGTGAACAGTGGCAATATAGGTCACAATAGTGCATAGGTTTGATCTCCAAGTGGTCGATTGGTAGACAGGCCGTCACTAGATGTGGGATTCTAAAGTGATCGATTTAGAATACACGTGACCTATGGGGTTCTTAAGTGTTCGATTAAGAATCCGAAGGATCTCTTAAGTGTTCGATTAAGGATCCGAAGGATCTCCTAAGTGATCGATTAGGAAATCCAAGAGATACTAAAGTACGCTTTAGAATTCTCTCATGGTACCCAAAGTGATCGATTTGGGTTACCATCAAGGAAATCAAGTAGCATAGTGTGGTCTTGTGTGGGGTCGATGTCAGGTCTTGTGTGATCATTATGCATCATTATCATTTTTCATCATGGCATGGTTACATATGATTCTTGGGTATCTTATACATATATCCTTGATACCGTTCCTCCTGCATGCATGGAAACAATAATTGGAATCTTTATACGAAACTCTTGCAGATTCAGTTGAGATGATAAGCATACCAAGCATAGTAGGATAAGTTGTAGGAGTGGTGGGTTAGCCGATGGTACACCCTATATATAAACCCCTACAACTTAGCCTAGTATGCTTGTGTAGGGCTTATCACTACAGTATTAGTTAACCTATGAATTCACTCATCTACTTTTTGTAGTTGACGTTTTATTACATGTTTTCAGGAAATGAAGCAGGAAGTAGCTAATAGCTGATAGAGGCCTTAGAGAGATGAAGGCTAGGCTAGGAGTTGTTTGGAAACTTGATATTTTGTATTAAAACAATTTGTTTCATGTTACCTGGATGATGTAATATTTGACAGTTTGGTTATGTTTATGCATTTAGACTTTTATACTATTGTGCTCAATCAATCACGACCTAGTCGCCACGCCTCGGTTTTCCGCCATTACGACCGGGGTGTGACAGATTGGTATCAGAGCCAATGGTTATAGGGAATTAGGAAACCGACCTAGACTATAACCTAGGACCCTTAACTCTAGATAATTCATGCATCACTATCACACGCCCACACTTATGTGCTTGCTATGTGCTTATGTGCTGCATCTTTAATTGTGTCTATCGTAGCGATGTATTCTTTGGCTATTCCTTATCCTGTTATTCTTATTCCCGGTATCATTCTTGCGCGTTCTTTTTCTTTTTCTGAATGCCTCCTCGTCGCTCGTCCGTTAATGCTGACCCTGCTGACCTCGCTGCCATCATAGCGCAGCAAATTGCAGCAGTTCTTCCGGGTCTGGTTAACAACCTAAGGCAAGAAGGAACCTCGGGTGCGCCACAAGCCCCAGAACCGAATCCTACTCTTCAGGCCGACAGGCTCTATAAGGCTTTTACTAACACTGGGCCTACGAGCTTTAATGGATCCGAGGGAGCTGCTGGTCTTCTCCAGTGGTTCGAGAAAGTCGAAGCTTCATTCAACATGTGCTCTTGCCCGGATGAACTCAGGGTCAAATTCGCGGCGAGTATGTTCCACAAACGGGCTCTCACGTGGTGGAATATCGAGATTAGAACCAGGGGGCGAGACGCGGTCTTAGCCTTGCCCTGGGCCGAGTTTGTTGAGCTAGTCACGCAGGAGTTCGTTCCGAGAACCGAACTCCAGAAATTGGAGGCTGAGTTTAGGGCGCACACGATGAAGGGCGCCGATCACATGAAGTACACGGAGAGATTTCATGAACTCTCCCTATTGGTGCCCCACATGGTTACCCCAGCTTCACGCGCTGTCGAGCAATACATCAGCGGTCTTCCGGACTCTATGAGGGGCATTGCGGTTGCAGTTGACCCCACTACACTTAAGGCAGTGATCGATCTCACTGCCCGTTTGACCAGGGAACAGCTCAGGTCCGGTGTTTTGCATCAGGATAAGGGCAAATCTTCCGATGGGAAAGCGAAAAAGGGGAACAATAGGAAGCGGAAAGCGACCTACTTAACTGCGATCACTGGTGCTACGCCTATCAACTCCATGGCCCCCGTTTCAGCCGCAACAGTTCAGGGAAGACCGAGAAAGGAATATACTGGGCCGCATCCCAAGTGCAACTTATATTCTTATCATCACCCAACAAGTGAGTTGTGCCGCAAGTGCACAAATTGTGGACGATTCGGACACCTGGTGGAGCGCTGCAGGAGTCCTGGCAACCAATTGGCTGTGGGGAATGCTAACCCTCAGCCTAACCCTGCTCGAGGCTGCTTCGAGTGTGGCGCGATGGACCATTACAGAAATCGATGCCCTCGCGTCACCAACGTTCCTCCGGCTCGCGGGAGGGCCTTCACCATTGGAGCTGCCGAAGCACGCCAAAACCCCGATGTTATTACTGGTACGTTTACTCTTAACAACAATTGGGTGTCTGTCCTATTTGATACAGGAGCTGATAGGAGTTTTGTCTCTTGCGAATTGGTTCCTTTGCTGAAATTAAAAATTTCCGAGTTGGAACCTGCCTTGGTTGTTGAACTTGCTAGTGGAGAGTCCACACAAGTGAGGTCTGTCATTCGATATTGCACCCTTACTCTTGTCACCACATCGTTCAGTATTGACCTTATACCTTTTCGTCTTGGAAGCTTCGATCTAGTTGTGGGAATGGACTGGCTGTCTAGCAATCGCGCGGAAGTAATCTGCGCCGAGAAACTTATTCGTATCCCTCTGTCTTCTGGTGAAATTCTAACCATTCAAGGGGATAGGTCGGGTGGATGCCTAAGAATCGTTTCTTGCTTAAAAGCCAGTCGGTACCTTCAAAAGAAGTATCCCGCATTTCTAGCCCGTGTTACTCTCAAGGAATCCAAAGTCAAGAGACTGCAGGACTTCCCTGTCGTGCGTGAATTTTCTGATGTTTTTCCCTATGAGCTGCCTGGATTTCCTCCTAGCAGGCAGGTGGAATTTCGTATCGATCTTATTCCTGGTGCTCTCCCTGTTGCTAAGTCTCCTTATCGTCTAGCTCCGCTGGAACTTCAAGAATTATCGAATCAGCTTCAAGAACTTCTTGGCAAGGGATTCATTCGCCCTAGCTCGTCTCCATGGGGAGCCCCAGTACTCTTCGTCAAAAGGAAGGATGGGACTTTCCGTATGTGCATTGACTATCGGGAGCTTAATAAACTGACCATCAAAAACCGGTACCCGTTACCGAGAATTGATGATCTCTTTGATCAGCTTCAGGGTGCTACGTTTTTCTCTAAGATCGATCTGCGTTCTGGTTACCATCAATTGCGTGTTCTGGAAGAGGATATCCCGAAAACTGCGTTCCGAACTCGTTACGGTCATTACGAGTTCATGGTTATGCCTTTTGGAATGACCAATGCCCCCGCCATTTTCATGGATCTGATGAATCGCGTTTGCCGTCCATATCTCGACCAGTTTGTCATTGTTTTCATAGACGATATTCTCATTTATTCTCGTTCGAGGACCGATCATGAGCTTCATCTCAGGCTTATTTTGGAGCTTCTCAGGAAGGAACAACTATATGCCAAGCTCTCCAAGTGCGAATTTTGGCTAAAGGAAGTTCAATTCTTGGGACATGTTATCAATGTCGACGGCATACACGTCGACCCTGCCAAGGTAGAAGCCATCAGAAATTGGGTAGCGCCTAAAACACCTACCGAAATCCGTTCATTTCTTGGATTGGCTGGTTACTACCGCCGATTTATCTCAAACTTCTCCAGGATTGCCTTGCCTTTGACCACTCTGACTCAGAAGGGAGAACCCTTCGTGTGGGGACGAGATCAAGAGGAGGCCTTCCAAACTCTGAAGAATAAACTTTGCCGTGCACCGATTCTATCACTTCCGGAAGGTGACGATGACTTTACCGTTTATTGCGATGCTTCAAATCAAGGCCTCGGTTGCGTTTTAATGCAACGAGGGAAGGTCATCGCTTACGCTTCTCGACAACTCAAGGTGCACGAAATGAACTACGCCACGCATGACCTCGAGTTGGGTGCTGTGGTGTTTGCCTTAAAAATCTGGAGACACTACCTGTACGGCACGAAGTGTGTCATCTATACCGACCACAAGAGCTTACAGCACATCCTCCATCAGAAAGAGTTGAACATGAGGCAGCGACGCTGGGTCGAACTTCTCAGCGATTACGATTGTGAAATCCGCTACCACCCGGGAAAGGCTAATGTGGTGGCTGACGCATTGAGTCGTAAAGAAAGGACCCAGCTGCACTCTATTCGAATTCAATCCAATCTTCCCTCCTTAATTCGCGAAGCTCAGAATCAGGCGCTTGTGAATGGAGATCTCAAGGGCGTTTTGTCGTGTGGAGCCGAACAGAAATTCGAAACCAAGTTGGACGGCATCCTCTATTTTCTTGATCGAGCATGGATCCCAAACTCTGAGCCTCTTCGAACGCTTATTCTAAGTGAAGCCCACAAGTCCAGATACTCGATTCATCCCGGCAGCAGCAAAATGTATCAAGATCTTAAACCTCATTATTGGTGGCCCGGGATGAAGAAAGACATCGCTTTATACGTGATGAGATGTTTGACTTGTTCGCGAGTCAAGACAGAGCATCGAAGGCCGTCTGGGCTGCTTCAGCAACCTATTATTCCTCAGTGGAAGTGGGAAGAGTTAGCTATGGATTTCATCACCAAGCTACCGCGGACGCCTAGCGGTCATGACTCAATTTGGGTTATTGTGGACATTCTTACTAAATCCGCTCACTTTATCCCGGTTCGTGAGGACTACACTACGGAAAAGTTGGCGCGGATATACATTCGTGAGATCGTTTCCCGTCATGGTGTGCCTAAGGGCATTACGTCTGATCGCGACAGCAGTTTTTCTTCCAGGTTCTGGGAATCTTTGCAAAAGGCCTTTGGGACAAGTGTGAAGCTTAGCTCTTCCTATCATCCAGAAACTGATGGGCAGAGCGAGAGGACCATACAAACCCTAGAGGACATGTTGAGAGCTTGTATCCTTGAATTCGGTAATAGTTGGGAAGCTCATCTGCCGCTGGCAGAATTTTCTTACAACAATAGTTACCACTCTTCTATTAAATGCGCGCCGTTTGAAGCTCTTTACGGTCGCAAGTGTCGCTCACCCTTGTGTTGGTCCGAGACCGGGGATTCACAGATCATCGGCCCGGAACTAATGCAGGAAACAACCGATCAAATCGCTATCATTCAACAGCGACTCAAAGACGCCCGTTGTCGGCATAAGTACTACGCAGACAAACGACGCAAGCCACTCGAGTTTCAAGTTGGTGACCGTGTTCTGCTGAAAGTTTCCCCCTGGAAGGGCGTAGTCCGTTTCGGGAAGAAGGGAAAGTTCGCTCCTAGGTATGTTGGACCATTCAAAATCCTTGAAAGGATCGGACCAGTTGCCTATCGTCTTGAGCTGCCGCCGGAACTCGGTAGAGTTCACAATGTTTTTCATGTTTCGCAGTTAAAGAAGTGTCTTGTTGACGAGGCCCTTCTCATTCCCGTCGACGAGGTTCGAATTAACGACAATCTGCTTTTTGTTGAAGAACCCGTCGAAATCTTGGATCGCGAGGTCAAGAAGACCAAGCGTAGCCGCATACCGCTTGTGAATGTTCGACGGAATAACAAACGCGGACCCGAGTTTACATGGGAACGCGAAGATCAAATGAAGGAGAAATACCCTCATCTGTTCTCTTAGTCTCTATTCTTGTAATCTATTGTCTAGAAGTCAATATAACATTTGCAGCATGTATCAAATAATTGTGTTATTCAATGAATATCGTGTTGCCTTATTATGCTTATAAGTATTCTTTTATTTGCATCCACAAATTTGGCTACTCAGGGCTCATGCTGGGAGCACAAGTCATATCTACTCAATCATATGAATTTTGGGGAAATTTATACATTATTTAAGCCAAAAATTTGTCATTCATTCTTGCATTCATGGAGCATGGTTGTGTGTATGTGTGTGGTGTCGTGTCAAATTTTCTAGCCGCACACAATAGAGCTTATACATTGATACAAGGTGAGCTCGTAATTATAGTCCGGAATATAATTACATCAAGGTCACAGGTGTATACGTGTATAAGCAATATGCTATTGTGTAACTAGAAGTCGTGAACCCAAGGTTCGTGTAGAGAAATATTCGACAAAGGTTGAAGAAGTGGTGGGTTAGCCGCTGGTACACCCTATATATAAACCTCTTCGGCACGAGTTGAATATGTCTGAAGCGAAACCTGGAATTAGGGACTTATAGTTAGCGTGGCAGCTGTGAGACATTGAATTCAAGAATTACCGAGGGTAATATTCGCGGAAGATTGAAGGAGTGGTGGGTTAGCCGCTGGTACACCCTATATATAAACCCCTTCAATCCGAAATGAATATGTCTGATGTAAAGCTTGAGGATGATGCCTTGTAGTGGAAAATAGTGTGTCGTCCTGTGTGTCATTGATCTAATAGGAGTCGAAGGAAACACCCAAGTAAGGTTGAAGGAGTGGTGGGTTAGCCGCTGGTACACCCTATATATAAGCCCCTTCGGCTTGATTTGGGTGGTGCCTGAGACGAATATTAGAAGTGGTGGCGCATAGTGGTCATCATGGGATCATGTAATCTTAATCATCGATGCATCAAGTATACTAAAAAGCTAAATTTCGGGACGAAATTCCCCTAAGTTGGGGAGGATGTAACGCCCTGGAATTTGACTGGTAGACAAAAATCAAGGAATCATCGGAAACTATACACTTTGGGGTTCTGGACGATAAGTTCGGAACCCATATCATTGGAGAAATCTGCTTTTATCATTTGAAATGTTTATTTTATAAAACGACATTTACGCCTGGAAAATATTAATTTTTATGCTTTTGAAAAATAAAATGTTCTTATTTAAAAAAAAAAAAAAAAAAAAAGATTTTAAATAATTATTCGGAAAATGGTTTATAAAAGTTTTGCTGAAAAAGTTTTAGTTTGTTTAAAAACTTATGAACTCGACTAGTCTTGACCCGTCGGTAGCCTAAACCCGAACCCGAGTCACCCGAGTATTTAAGCGGAAAATCAAGTATTCTTACACCATCTCTTTCATTTCCACCAACACTTCCCACCCAAACACTCCCATTTCTAGAGAGAGAGTAGTGAGAGAAAGTCATCCAATCTAAGATTCGAGTCCACCAATCTGTTTATCGTTGTTGTCGGTAAGATCTTCTTGAAAATCATACGTTTTTACAACCAAAACCCGCCCCGAATCGAGCAAAAACTCCGACTTTTGTGTCAAGTGTGTTCTTGGTCAAAAACCGTCATTTTTGGTGTCAAAATGCAAGCTTTTGTGTTTGAAAGTACTAGGAATCGATACCCCTTTCAATCCCGAGCATTTCCATGTCAAAAACTTCGATTTTGGGTCAAAAATCTGGAAAATCTGGAAAACCCGTGGGTATCTCCGTCGCCCAGCTTGAAGGAGTCGAATCAGACTCATTCGATCGAACCAGTCGATCGAATCAGTTCATTCGATCGAATGTGTCGATCGAACCAGTCCAGTCGACCGAATAGGAAAGCAACCGAATGGTCTCCAACTCATTCGACCGAATGAGCTTCGTATTCGATCGAACGAGTGTCTATTCGATCGAATGAGTGTCTATTCGATCGAATGTGTTTCTATTCGATCGAATGTGTGTCTATTCGATCGAATGTGTTTCTATTCGATCGAATGTGTTCCTATTCGATCGAATCAGGTCAGAACCAAGCTGTTTCGTCTTTAAAACCTAGTTTTTGCTCGAGATCGTGTAAGGCTTACACTCTTAGACTTAAACTGCGTTGTTAACTTATTATGTCCTTGTCTAGACTTAGAGGATCGACGTTTGACAGCACCCGACCGCCCTAGCAACCACACCTAGTCAACAAGGTGAGTTCATAGCCCCCATTTTTCTTTTAAAGCCTTTCAAATCATTGGGGGTGAAAACATGGTAAATGTACACGTTTTGACAAAACACATTTATTCAAACATTACTTATCATAAACACTTGACAAATCTTTTGCAAACAATGAACATTGGGAAAACAAGTAATCATGGCAGGTTACGCGTACCTTAACTTTCTCGGAAGTTGTGTATGCATAATCAAATATTCAGGAGTAAATATGGGAATCACTCAGCGTTTAGGGAACATTGGACGTTTGGAAATCAAAGTCATGTACCCGTTATACTTTATCATGAAAACACATTATTCATTGGTCAGTCTTGTGATCGTGTGAACAGTGGCAATATAGGTCACAATAGTGCATAGGTTTGATCTCCAAGTGGTCGATTGGTAGACAGGCCGTCACTAGATGTGGGATTCTAAAGTGATCGATTTAGAATACACGTGACCTATGGGGTTCTTAAGTGTTCGATTAAGAATCCGAAGGATCTCTTAAGTGTTCGATTAAGGATCCGAAGGATCTCCTAAGTGATCGATTAGGAAATCCAAGAGATACTAAAGTACGCTTTAGAATTCTCTCATGGTACCCAAAGTGATCGATTTGGGTTACCATCAAGGAAATCAAGTAGCATAGTGTGGTCTTGTGTGGGGTCGATGTCAGGTCTTGTGTGATCATTATGCATCATTATCATTTTTCATCATGGCATGGTTACATATGATTCTTGGGTATCTTATACATATATCCTTGATACCGTTCCTCCTGCATGCATGGAAACAATAATTGGAATCTTTATACGAAACTCTTGCAGATTCAGTTGAGATGATAAGCATACCAAGCATAGTAGGATAAGTTGTAGGAGTGGTGGGTTAGCCGATGGTACACCCTATATATAAACCCCTACAACTTAGCCTAGTATGCTTGTGTAGGGCTTATCACTACAGTATTAGTTAACCTATGAATTCACTCATCTACTTTTTGTAGTTGACGTTTTATTACATGTTTTCAGGAAATGAAGCAGGAAGTAGCTAATAGCTGATAGAGGCCTTAGAGAGATGAAGGCTAGGCTAGGAGTTGTTTGGAAACTTGATATTTTGTATTAAAACAATTTGTTTCATGTTACCTGGATGATGTAATATTTGACAGTTTGGTTATGTTTATGCATTTAGACTTTTATACTATTGTGCTCAATCAATCACGACCTAGTCGCCACGCCTCGGTTTTCCGCCATTACGACCGGGGTGTGACAAATACAAAGCATGTCCTTAAGAGTTTGAAACACTTCCTCTTGTTTGGAACCCAATTAGTAAACTTTCCCTTTGTGGTTAGTGCAGTATGGGGTGAAACAATCTTTGAAATGTTGTGGATAAAACGACGGTAATACCACGCCAAACCAAGAAATGAACGAACCTCCGTTGGAGAGGATGGGGTCACCCAATCTTTAATGGCCTCGATTTTAACGGGATCAACGTGAATACCCTTGTCGTTAACAATGTGGCCCAAGAATTGAACTTGCTTTGGCCAAAATTCACATTTGGAGAACTTAGCGTAAAGTTGTTCCTTTCGTAAGAAGTCGAGAATGGTGTGCAAATGGTCCTTGTGCTCAGTCTTGGATTTAGAGTATATCAAGATATCGTCGATGAAAACAATCATGAACCTGTCGACGTAGGTTTTACAAACACGATTCATAAGGTCCATGAAAATGGCAGGATCATTAGTCAACCCAAAAGGCATAACTCGGAACTCAAAGTGGCCATAACGAGTACGGAAGGCGGTCTTGGGTATGTCATCTTCGTGGACACGGACTTGGTGATAACCCGAATGGAGATCAATCTTAGAGAAACATGCGGCTCCTTGGATTTGATTGAAGAGATCATCGATACGCGAAATGGGATAACGGTTCACGATGGTAAGCTTGTTGAGCTCACGATAATTGATGCATATACGAAGAGTACTGTATTTCTTCTTAACGAACAAGACGGGTGCGTCCCTTGGAGACGAAATCGGGCGAATGAAACCCTTGTTCATTAGGTCTTGGATTTGGTTGGAGAGTTCTTGAATTTCGGAAGGTGCAAGATGGCAAGGTGCTTTGGCTACGGGGTTTGCTCCAGGTACGAGATCAATACGGAACTCCACTTGACGAATGGGAGGGAGTCCAGAAACGTCATTGGGAAAGACTTCGGGGAAGTAGCGGACAATCGGGATGTCGGAAAATTTCTTTTCTTCGTCGGATTTTGAGGTGATGTGGGCTAAGAATGCGACATACTTCCTGCGTAAGTAACGTTGGGCTTCGAGGCACAGAATGAGGTTTAGCTTAGAGAAGGGTTTTTCTCCAATAACATTTAGAATCACGCCCCCATCGATAGGAATTCGAATGAGTTTCTTGAAACATAAAATTTCAGCATGGTGGAGAGAGAGCCAATCCATACCAATGATAATTTCCAAGCTACCCATTTGCATATGGATAAGGTCGATAGAGAACTTTTTCCCATTGAGAGTAATCGTGCAATCTCGAATAACGGAGTCAATAGTGATCGAACTACCGTTGGCTATCTCTACCGTGAAGGGCTTAGATAATTTACTACGGGACACATCAAGTATGTATTCAATTTCAATGGAAATAAAGCTCCTATCGGCTCTCGAATCAAATAGTACCGACTCATGGTGCTTATCAACTAGAAACGTACCGTTCACCACATCATTCGAGTTTCGGGCTTGATGAGCATTGATGGTGAAAGCTTGTCCTTGAGTTCCTCGAGGTGCTTGGGTTTGAAAAGTCGAAGCTTGAGGTGTTGGAGCTTGATAGGCTTGCATGACCATGGGTTTCACTTGAAGAGCTGGAGGAGCCATGAGTTGGGGTATTTGGGTTGATAAGTTTGCACTTGATAGGCTGGTGAGGTGTAGTAAGGTTGTGTTTAAACATAGGCTTGGTGAGATTGAGCGAGTCAAGGACATACGTTACGGAGGTGATTTGGGTCACCACAATTGTAGCTAGTCCAAACGGGGTTATTGATTGGAACACAAGGTATGGCTTGGTTGGGTTGGTTTGTTGTTTTGAACAGAGGTGGAGCGGTTTGCACACAAGGTGCTTCTCGACAATATTGGGTGAGGTGGGCGAATCGGTGGCAATTGGTGCACACCCGACAAGTGGCTTGGGCCGGGTGGTGGCGTTGGCAAGTGTTGAAATCCGGGTGTGGTCCGGTGTAGGGCTTCTTGGTTGGAGGGGCTTCTTGGGCTTGTGGTTGGGCTAAGACATAATTTAGGGAGTAGGGTTTTCTCTTGTTGTTGCTGTAGTGGGATGAGTTGTTGTCTTTGTTATTCTTGGAGGATCGGGCTTAGAGGATTCAAGCTTAGATTCTTTAGTGGGCTCAGGTGTGGGCTTATCATTGGGTTTCTTATAACCCGTCAGTGTCAAGGTCCCGACCTTAACGTGGATCTCGGTGAGGGTATCGGCTAGAGTGATGGCATCATGGAGGGTTTGAGGGTCATGACATAGGACGTAATCTTGGATTGAACGTTCAAGGGGAGTAACCATGTGGGGGATGAGAAGGCTCAGTTCAAGGAAACGATCGTTGTAGATGGTGTCATTACCATTTTCTTGTTCAAATTCCAAAATTCTTCTTCCAGCTTTCGAAGTTCGTGTTTAGGACCGAACTTCTTTAGCATTATCTTCTTTAGGTCGTTCCATGGAAACCTCAACGCCAAGCGTGTGCTTCTCACCGTTCCACCAATTGAGGGCATTTTTCATGAGTAGGCTCGAGTTGTAAGTGGTTTTCTTGTCCTAGAGACATTCATAATGGAGGAACATGCTCTCCATTTCTTCGAACCATTGGAGGAGAATGGTAGCACCATCGATGCCGAAGTATTCAGGCGGGGTAACACTGTTGAATTGCTTGATGGAGCAAGCAATTGGGTTCGGAGTCGTGGATGATGTAGGAGCATTCACAGTTTGCAATTGAGAGATGATCGTTAGGAGGGCTTCCATGATGCCCTTAGCAATACGGGCCGACATGCCATGGCCAGAGCTTCCAACGCGATGGTTGCGGTTGAGGAGGCGAGAAGACATACGGCATGGGTAAAAGGTGTAAAGTTCGTAAGACTCGGTTAAATGTCAAAATATAATATTCGTGAATTGAGGTTGGGATTGTGTTTGAGGTTGAGAATTTCATTACTTGGGGAAAGCTTTTTTTTTATTATACAAGTCTTGTTATTTTTAATATTATGAAAACATATCTTAATTTGTAAATGGGTTCATTTGTTGGTTAGAGCTTCATCAATCACCATGGGTCCGTCCAACAAATGAAAAATATTGAACACCAAATAAACAAAATCAATCGAAAATCGAATTTGAAGGGGTGTTGAGGCAGATGGTTGAAGTAGTTCGTGAACTACCCCATTGTACATACTTCATCCATCTGTTCAACAAAACACAATATGGAAAAATCGATTTTAGACACGAATTACCGTGAATTTGGTTATAAATTTAAGGATGTGATCGTCACATGACCACGTTTGATACAATGAGGGTAGTAGATTCGGGTACGTTTGGTGTGATATGCTTTGTCTTAATAAGTTTCACACCCTTACCTAACACTCCAGGAAGGCAACCAGGTCTTGCGGTTGACTGAGATTTATGCGCATTGCACTTCCTTAGGCTCGCAAGCCTTGGTGTCAAGGGTTCGGTAAAAAAGTGCGTCCCTCTTACAGTTACTACATATCCGTCCCACGAATCATCCTCAAGGAGAGGGGAGTAAAAAGGTGGGATTTCTTAATAAATTACCTAATTAAAAATCGTCCTAGTGTTTTAAAAATAATTTTTGAGAATGAGGCATAGCCTTGGAATACGTGTGTGTTTTTTTGTACAATTGTATATGATAAACAACTTAAATATGCTAAGCTATGTACAAAAATTCAAACAAGTAGGATGCACGTATAGGAACACATATAGGAACCCTAAGCATGCTACTAGGTTGTTACGTCTAACCACCTATCATATAGCCTTCGGCTCTGATACCAATCTGTCACACCCCAACCTACGGCGGAACATGTCGGGGAGCGCAAATATTGTATTATAGCTCATAAGACACTAAGTGAAATACACGTGTCAATATATAAATTATTAATTCATATATCAAACTTCAAAAGCACAAAAATTGTCTCAAAAGAAATACCGTTACAAATAAATATTCAAATCATAAATAACTTATTATAAATCTATTCTTCATTCATCATAGCGACGTAAGGTATCATCTAACTTCAATACTTTATTCATCCAATAAAGCTACCTGCGTCATGCGTGAAAATATATATATTTGTCAACATAATGTTGAGAAAGTAAATCACAGTTTTGTGTATATATAATATTTAAAAAGACAATTCCATGTGATAATTGTAAATTACTACAACAAGTATAACAATAAATAAAAGTTTTCTTTTCACCCGAATCATATTGATAACGAGTTATTTCGACGGCGTATGATCATACTATTGAGGATGAGATACCAACCACCATAACAAAAGTAAACACATAGTCACATTCACACGTATCAACTAATCGAGTAATTTCAATAAATGCGTATATTGGAATCGTAGTGAAAAGCTAAAATAACTTTGATTTTGAACGCATAACACCCCTAAAAATGTAAAACGGTAAAAAGGGGGATGTGAATTTTCTTATCTTATAGAGTAGGATAAACGAGGACGAGATAATATATTAAAAAGAACTAGGATGAAAACGGTGAAGCACCTCGAGATTCGCAGACAAATATTCCTAGTTCTTAATGATAACACAAATTAAATATAGTCACAACGAAATATTAAGATCTATGACGGGTTTTGAGAGTCGATGTGTTTGTGTGTAACATTAAAATATTGATGATTACATTTTCGTAAATTATAAGGATTATTATTATATTTATTAATATTATTATTATTATTATTGTTATTTATGTTTGCTTCCTTTACATTAATAGATATTTTATAAAGCAATATAAAAGTCGGAAAAGCTAAGACGAAAATGAATCTTTTTAATGAAATAAAAATTGGATTATTAAGCGAGTTATCATTACATTCATATATATTTATACATACATACATATATATTTGTAACTTTTATAGAGAAAGTTAAAAGTTCAATGACGAGAAAAACAACAAGCCTAGAGGTTTGGTTTATCAAATTTACGTTTATTAAATGTTAAAAACATATATTAAAATAAAAGAAATTAATTAAAAGTATTAAAAAATAAATAAAAAAATCGGGTCCAGCGGGGTCGAACCCGCGCCTGGACCAGTTCCAGAGCTTTAACCACACACGCACCAACCATTGGGCTAGTGTTGATTTTGTTAGAATATCAGTTTGCGTAAATAAAACCAGTTACACATAGAACCCACATTCAACAGACAAACCCTAAATCTCAAACGGCTTAATTGGTTAACGAGAGTCCAAATTGATTTATGGTTATTGATTGCGGGCCAAAAACGATCTAAAAACATAAATCAATTACCGAAAATGATGATGTATTGAGGGTGAACGACAAAGTGGTTTCATGGCTCAAACTTGAATCACGGAATTGGTTTTGATGGCCTTGTGTACTGCAATTAGCTTAGGGGTTTAGGTCGCAACGTAGTGTGGGTGGTGTGGTGTGATTTAATTGGATTATAAACGAGTTTAAATAATGTTTTAGGGATGAGGCCAGTCGCGGATTATAAATAATGTAATAGCTGTCAATTTGTAACCATTTTCCATGTATAGAGTGTCGGCGTGACTCGTTTAAGGTAATTAGATGATTTGGTAAGATCAATTTGTTCAAAAAGTGAGGAACAAGCAAGGGAGGGGGGGGGGGGTCTTTGGCCATCGGTGATGTTAGAGAGAGACAGAGAGGAGGGAATGTTATTTTGTATTAATTTTGCTAGTTGGTCCATGATCTTTGAGGTTGGATGCAAAAGTGAATTAAAGTTGGTTAAGGGCTGTTTTTGTACATGTACCATAGTTATAATCCATTACAAAAGAAAATATATAAAAATATAAACGAAAACGGAACTTTCTTGATAAAATACCTAAACCCGAGTCGTTTAATGATTACGAATACGAAGGAAACGAAAACACAAAATGTCACACCCATCCTCTAAACTTCTACATCAACCGTTTTCTCAGATCCTTAACATCATCATTGGTCATTCACCTGACCTCCGTTGTAGCAAGGAAACGATTCACAAGACCCTCGTTGATTAGGACTTGATCGTTTCTAAGGCTTCTTTGCTCTTCTATCTCTCTTTCCAACCGTTGAATAATTGATATAAGGCCAATATTTTCACCAATTAAGGTGCCCACATGCCGTGATAAAGTGGAATCATCTTCGAACAAACGAACACGTGAATCAAGAGTCACGCATTCAATCAAGGCTCTATCAATACCTGATTCTATCTCCCTCCTAAGATTTTGGGAAAAGTTTGAGAATGAAGGAAGATCAGTTTCAAGGTGAAAAACTGTTGACTGATGTCTAACAACTTCATCATAACGTTCAACGTTGAGAAAAGACTCCTGAGTCTCCAACTGTTGTAGATTTGTTACCCGGTTATGCAGATTATTAATCCAAAGTCTCTGACTTTCGATCAGGTGTCTATCAACCTCACTATCGTACTCCAGATGAGCAACTTGAGCAGGCAGCTCATCTCTCTCCTTCACAACCCTTTCATTCACTACCGGTTGATTTTTCACAAACTTCATGAATATATGTTTTCGTTTTATCCTCTTGTAGTTTGACTCCTACAGAGCCTGAATCTTAGCAAGGATAGGATCCTAGAAAACTGGAGATCTCCTTGACTTTCCACTAGATAGGGGAATGGCTGATATGATAGGGCTTTTAGTGGTTGTGGGAGGTGTAATGGAAAAGGTTGGTTGAATGTTTGTGTAAGTACCTAGACGGATCTTTAAATATGATATCAACAAAATCCTATTGTTTGGCGGAATCTAACAATATGACGATTCAAGAGTAATTACAAACACAATAAGAATGCTTCAAAACACACGTTTATTCAACGTCGGGTGCTTAAGCACTATTGATTACAAAAATAGAATACTTGTAGTCTTTCTATCTCTCGTCTACGTCCAACCACATAATGAGCTGAAAATTGTTTATATAGTGACTACATAAAGCCCAAAACTACAAAAAGCCCACCGAGATCCATGTGGATATTGGTTTACAATACAAGCCCAAAATAATACAAACCACTAAAAGTTTAGCCTAACAATCTCCTCCTTGGTTTGTATCTTTAACTTCATCCGTGCTCCAGTATATTGGCATCCGCTTCATTGTAAGCACCAGCCCATAAACTTATACGTATAATCGATCCAGCCATGCGTGTACACTTATTAGCAGCTGGCTCATACAATGGTTTAGCCATGATTTGAAAATTGCTAAGAGTTTTGATATCTTTTTCGTCGAACTTCAGCAGGTCACGTGGATCAACAATTTGAAAATGTCCCCCCTTAAATGAATGACGACCATAGCCATTTCACCATCGTATGTCCAGAAATTCATTTCATCCAGCGCCCCATCGGGAATTCTAGTAGTGAGCGGAATGTGTGTCGCCTTTTTTTTTGCTGGTCACATGACATTAAAAATGGTTTTCCAAGTGCTTGGATCTCGAATCCTTTTGGCTTTCTTCAAAAAAATTCAGTAGTAGTCATATTTGGGAATCTCAATTAACTTGATTCTTTAAGAAGTTCCAGAAGTTGGTGGCCTTCTTATCGTTGTTGGGGTTGTGGAAAGGAGCGTTGATCAAATCACTTAGGTCAACTTTTGTCCATGACCCAAAATCCTTCATCTTCTTATGATATTAGGTGTTACCCGACTTTCTTTTGACCCACCAGATCGACTTAACAATATCGTATCCCCACGACACAACACCTGATCGATTACCATATTTATCGGAGGGTCCATTTTTAAATTCGACAATGAATTTGTCAGGGTGATCAGAGGACACCATATTTTGATTTGAATTTTTCATTATCAGAATCTTCTTTTGAAGTCTTTCACTTTCCTCAGTTGTTTGTGGTGGTTCAGACATATATTTATGCAACTGCTCATCAGCATCATTATTTGAAGAGGCACCTACAGCCGGTGTATCATGAACACGGTAATCACCTCCAGAACTTTTGAAATCATCTCCAAATCCTTGATTCAAATTTTGTTGGAGGTCCACACATAAGGCAGTGAGACCTCCCACTCCAATTTGAAGATCTGTTATCTTTTTGTCTTTATCGGTGTTGCTTGCCTCAAGTTCTTGTATTCAGAGATCATTGACAACTTATTCTTGTTCAAGTTCGAGTACGCTTCACTGGAGGGCATGGATATCTACGGGCTCTTCTTCAGTGGAAACCCCCTTTCCTTTATCCTGAACGAATTATCTTGCATTTCAAGGATATGCACGATCTTTTCAGTTGCGCTGGAGCTTCTTTGACCCACTGGATCAGATGATCCTAAGGGTTGAGTGGAGGATGGAGTAAACTCCTCAAAGTCAAACTCGGGGAATGTGTTATCCATGTCTTTTAATGGTATTGATTGAGATTGAATGATAGGTTCTTGAATTGGTTGGGCTTCAACAATGGGCTCAACTGGGGTAGTATCACATACAAGCACACCTGGTTGAGGATCTTTTTTTCGAGGTTTATGTGGGATCAGATCGGTGGCTTGTTCTTGTTCGGCTTCATCTTATGTGGATGTCACAATAACCTGTTTAGGAGGTTTCAACGCGGTTGACTGGAGCTTAACTTTTATTTCCTCGAGTTGTTCCAGTGTCGAGACAGATGATTGAGCCTGCAGCTGGTGTTCAGTCTCAACAGTTGAGAGGGAGTATCATCAACTTCTTTATCAGAAAGTATCTCAAAGGATGCAATTGCCCTTTGTGTGGGTGCAACATGTTGCTCTGAAATGACGGCATCAGGAACGACAGTATCATCAGTATCACTAAATTTCCCAAACTTGACCAACTGATTTCCTCCCTAGTATACGTCCTTTGCAGCTTTACTTGACTGTTTCATTAATCCAAAGGTATTTGGCCCCAGAGACTTAAAATCAAGTGTTTCTATTGATCAAGATAGATCTGGATAATGTGAATCGAAGATCATCTGTAAGAATCTTGGGTACATAAAAAACATCTCCTTCTTTTTGCCTTCGAGATTGCTTATCATTTCATTGAACAAATATTTTGAAAAATTTTAGTTCCATTTCATGATCAAAGAAGCTATAGCCGTCATTTAAATTGGCTTATCTCGTCAGTACCTCCCTTACGTCCAGCGATACATGAGAAGTAAGTGTGAATCAGAAATCTCTAGTAAGGGTGAAACAGTTTCTTCATAGCAGGAGGGTAATTTCCTTCATATCCCATTCTTTGAATTACTTCAGAAATAGCCTCTGTAGAATATTTAGTGGGATGGTCAGGCTGATCTCCAAATAACATAACCTCTCCTATGATTTCTTGAGAAATAATAACTGGTTTCTTCTGAATTTTTGACTCTATAATCACTGCTCCTCTTGGAACCCGATGATTGACAGAAGCATTGTTCCTAAAGTCTATAACCAGCTTCTTGCATATGACTGGGTTTTCGCGTAGGACGTGAGAAATTCTACAAGTGTTGAGCCCCACAATCATCAATTGGAACTCCCTGTGAGCTAGTGGAGGATCAAATAAACATCCAGCTATATTATGTGTATCTACATACTCCAATGGAGTTTGATCTGCCATATCTGCAACAAACGAGTCAATATATAATATATTCATTTGAATAAATAATCATTTATTACATGGAATATATATATATATATATATATATATATATATATATATATATGATAGAATGGACATCTTGATCAAAGAACATAGAGCCGAAACATAAAAATAGACAATGCAAGTCATTATTTGTAAATAGTCCAAACTATATTAATGATAATATGATTAAAATTGTTTTCAGTCCCTAAACTAAGTTAGATGTCTAGTAAATGTGTTTTCGGTCCATAAAAATAGTTTTCGGTCCAAGAGTTGAGTTTTCTGTCCAATATTGTTCATAAGAGACCCTGTACAACCGAGAACATGAGTTTTCGATTAACCAGATGGGTTTCCGGTCAAAGTTTGACCGAGAACCCCTGAGATCTCTGTTGATCTCCAGGGTTCTTTGGTTGACCAAGGGTTTTCGGTCAACCATCCCCGAGAGCCCTAGATCAGGAGATCTCTGAAGATCTTGGGCCTCAAAACCCTTGATCTTCGTCTCGGAAACATCATCATCTTCCCAAACACACCAAAAACTACCATTGATGAAAAACCTGCAACTTCACGATAAACTCATAACACGATCAAACACACAGTAATCAATCACCATATACAAGATTCACAATCCATTATCATGGTACAATCAGTCACATAATCCAAACACCCATTCAATCCATGTATGAGTCATCAGTGACCCGAAAACATGTTTATTAAAAGTTATTATGTACCTTTAATATTTGTCAACACCTTAAATGATCAGGTATGAAAGCAGTATAAGACAGTAAAATTGGAGATTTGGAGAATGAAAGTTGTTGTCAGGTTTGAGGGTGGTGACCAATAATGCACCCACAAAATACCTTTTAAACTTCAAAATCGATTTTCTGGGCCGAATACCCTAATGGGCTGAGAAAACACGTACATTTGAGCCAAACTAGCAGGGCCAAGAACACACTTATCACAAACCCCCCTTTCGGGCCACTCTGACTTGGCCGAGAAGCCAGTCTGCAAATATTAGACTTTATAAACTCAAATCGTGAGCTTGATCTATGTTTAAAACCAATCTTTTATAGAATTTGTTTCGACAAGATTAAATATGAAGCAAAAAAAAGACTAAAAACAAAAGAAAAAAATAAAGACAAAAATAAACCAAAACAAAGTAATTTAACCACCCGGCCTTCTTGTAATTTTAACATATTTTGATTAAGATGCTTTCACAATGATTCATTTTCAGCATTATTATGACATAGAGAGACATGTTGATAAAAGGTATTAAGATACTTAGCATGATTTTCATTGCATCAGTGATACGAAATAAGTTCAATTGGGTATAACGCTTAGATGGACATCACTTATGGACCCGTGATGCCTCCTATCTCTTCTCAAAGAGTATTTGGCTTCCCCCAGATCACCCCAATTTGACTACAACCCCCTAGTGCTTGATTAAAAAGTTTTCTTTATACAAACAAAAAATTTAAGCTTTAAGGTTGGATGTTGGACTTACAAGCCATCCGAACTTACATGCCTAACATTCAAAGTGTTTAGAACTTATTTGAGTGCCCCACTCTTATAGTTCTAGTTTGACCCTTTAATATTTTGAAAGACGAGCTTTAAAAACACAATATTAGATGGATATATATATATACATATATATATACAGAGAGAGAGAGAGAGCAAAGTTATAATAAGAAGTAGATTTTTCCTAAAAACTGTAGAAAGTGTGTTTTCACCATTATATCTAATAAAACACACCGCGCAATAAACACACCGCAAAATATGACACTATACCATTCAAATAGAAAACTATATAGTTTTTATAAATACTAATCTCAACCATTAGATCCTATATCCAAGGCCCTAGATCTATTCTTATGTTTATCATAAAACTATTGTTTTTTTTGTTAACCCTGCCATATATATATATATATATATATATATATATATATATATATATATATATATATATATATATATAACTCAGAACATAATATTTTTGGTGATCAAGACACTAACGGGCTCGTGCATGACTGAGTAATTGGTTTTCTACCTATCATTCGGAGAGATGTATCTAGAGACATGCACATATCTTCAAAATGACTCTCCACAGTACGCTTAGCATATTTAGTTTATATAACTTCAACTTTTACGTATCATGGAAAGCTACCATACAAATCAATGACTGTTTAAAAGCTTTTTTAGCATAGTAACTTCACACGTTAGGCACACATAAACAATTTTACTATCATTTTTCAAAGGTTGGATCAATTTTCATTTGAAAATATACCGAGCTTCTAAAGAGCTTTTAACTAAATAATCATATCACTTCCCAGAAAATGTTTTTAGAAGACATTTTAAATTCAGTCGCCCGAGTCACTTTCACTCCTCAACTAAATGGCTATCCTTTATCTCTACAGGTAGATAACGGGACCAAACATATAAAAGTACATGTCCCTCGAACTTAAGTAACCGATATATTTTTAAGCGAAAAAATAAAACAAACACACAACAGTCGCCCCAGTCATTTTCAGTCTTCTGCTAAATGGCTATTCTGTATGTCTACAAGTAGATAACACAACCAAACATATATAAGTATGTGTCCCACAAACTTAAGTAACCGACAAATTTTAAGCGAAAGAATGTAAAAATATTTTTGAAATAAAATTTTTTTAATAAGATTTTATAAAACACACGCACACTCTTTTTGAATTTTTTTTCTCCCCCTAAATTTATGCAATAGTTTTACCAGAAAGAAGAAATAAACATTTATGTACAAACTGAACCTCAAAAATACTCAATCGTCGAAACGAAGCATTTTAAGAAACCCTACAAGCACATTAAATCTGGTTGTTCCGACCGGTTTATGAATAAGTCTGTCACATTATTGTCTATGTGAACTTGCTCAAGATGAATCAATTTTCGGTAGTAACATTCACGAATAAAATGAATTTTGATGTCAATGTGCTTGGTTTTTGAATTCTGAACATGATTTTTAACAATAGCAATAGCAACATCATTATCACAGAAGATTGGAGTGTCAAGAAATTCCAAACCGTAATCTAGCAATTGTTGTTGCATCCAGATAACCTTTGAACAGCAGGCGGACGCAACAACATACTCAACAGTGGATGTGGACACCTTTTGTTGTTTCTTATATTGCCATGAAATGAGACGATCACCTAAACTGACATCCGACGGATGTAGATTTCTTGTCAATGTCATCTGCACCATAATTGCTATAAGCAAAAGCATATAAATCAAAATTTGAATTTTTGGGATACCAAAGAGCTAGCTTCGGTTGCCCTTTCAGATATCTAAAAATACATTTAACATTTGTTAAATGAGAAAGTTTTGGATTAGCCTGGAAGCACGCCCATTGATAGATAACAAACATGATGTCAGGGCGACTAGCAATGAGATACATCATGGATCCGATCATTGATCAATTGTATGTTTGATCTATGGAGTTCACTTCAGGATCAGATGAAAGAAGAGGTCTTTCCGCCATAGGAGTTGCCGCACTCTTAGAATCTTGGAACTCGAATTTTGCCAACATGTCTTTGACGTATTTTCCTTGATGTAGCAAAATTCTTGTTGAACTCTGACGAACCTGTAATCCCAGAAAATTTGTCATCTCCCCCAACGAATTAATCTCAAATCTCTTCTTCATCACTTCTTCAAATTCAGAACATATAGTAGTACTGGTGGAGCCGAAAATGATGTCGTGTACATAAATTTGAACCAAGGTCAGATCTTTTTCAACAGTTTTAAGGAACATAGTTTGATTGATGGTTCCTCGCTTGTACCCATGCCCCGGTAGATGAGCCTTCAAAGTTGCATACCATGCCCAAGGTTCTTGTTGAAGACCATAAAGAGCTTTGTCTTACTCGTAAATATAAGTAGGATGCTTTGAGTCAACAAAACCCGGTAGCTGGTCCACATAAATTTCCTCTATTATTTCTCCAAACAGAATTGCTGTTTTGACATCCATTTGGTAAACCATGAACCCCATATAGGAAACATTTGACAAGAAAATCCTAATGTCCTTAAGATGAGCCACTGGAGCATACACTTCAGTGTAGTCTAAACCTTCCACCTGACAAAAACCATGAACCACAAGCCATGCTTTGTTTCGAACAATAACCCCAATATCATCTTGCTTGTTATGAAAAACCCATCTTGTGTCTAAATCCTTCTTACCGATGGGTAGTTCAACCAATCTCCAAACCTTGAGTTTCTCAAACTAATTCAATTCTTCATGCATGGCGTCCACACAACTTGGTTCTTGTAAAGCCATTTCAACTGACTTAGGTTTAATTTGACAGATGAAACATGAAAATAAACAACTATTGATATCCCCTGTATGACTTCTGGTTGAGACATGCTTCATGGGGACCTATGACATTTTCAATTGGATGATCCCATTGAATTCTTGTTGGAATAGAATGACCGGGAACTGAACTGGTCAAAAGTAGAATCGTTGAATCTTTAAGGATTTCAAAGAGGGGGTTCTTCCATCCAGATGTCACAGTACTTCCCGAGTTCAAGGTACTGTCAATGTACTCATTTGGTATGAAATCTTGGAAGAGAGTGCTCCAAAAAATTTGACAAATGGCACTCTCCCCCTCAACTGATGAAGCATCGGTCGTAGAAGTTTCAGCGGTGTGTAGTTCACGTACAACAGGAGAGTCTTGTGAAAACACCATCTTAGTAACACTATATTGTTGACTTGCAGACAATGGCTGAGTAGTATCAAATGATTTCGACAGGTTTATACTCAGCACTAGAGACATATGAGAATCAGTAGGAATGTCATCTTCTTTATCAAAAACATTTGAGGCACCAGCACCTGAGTTTTCTATATCAACAACTGGAAAAGCATTAAATGGCTTAAACAGTTCCTTATAATCGAATAACCAGTCAGGACAGATACGAGCATCAGTCTCATTCTCTTCTAGCCAATACACATCATAAGATTCCACTATCTACATCGTTGTCTTGTTGTAAACTCTGTAAGCAGTGCGACCATCATATTCAACAAAATAGCAATCATTGCTTTAGCTCCGAAATTTTGACTCGTTTGGAGATTTAGTAGAGTACGTAGACATCCAAAAGCTCAAAAGTGTGAAACAGTAGGCTTGTGATCATAAACAATTTCATAAGGATTCTTCATATGTGATTTGTTGATCAACACTCAATATTGAACATAACAAGCTATGTTGACCGCTTCAGCCCAGAATAACAAAGGTAGCTTTGAATGGCACAGCGTAGTCCTTGCAGCCTCGATAAGAGTTCTGTTCCTTCTTTCAACAACTCCATTTTGCTGCAGTGTGCGAGCTGAGCTGTACTGTCTAAGTATTCCTTTTCCGGCACAAAAATAATTCAACGTTGAGTTCTTGAATTCCGTGTCATTGTCAAAGTGAATTCCCTTTAGCTTTAGATTCAGTTGGTTATCCATGAACACCACAAAGCGTTTTAACGATTCTATAGTTTCATTCTTATTTGACAAGAAAAACACCCATGTAAAACTTGAGTAGTCATCAGTATAACCAGACAATCAGAGCTGCGAGAAAGACTCAATACATGAACCGAAACAAACAAATCCATTTGCAGCAACTGGAAAACTGATGAAATTGTATTAACCAATTTTGGATTATGAGACTTACGATTATTTTTGCCCAAAGCATAAGCTACACATTTTTCAATTGTTACAAAATCCCTGATAGGCAAACCACGCACCAAGTCGTTTTTAGCAAGACAGTTTAAGTTTTTTAGTGTTTGTATGACCAAGAAGAAGATGCCAAAGCATGGCATTATATTCTGACACTTTTGAAAAAAGACAAGTGATTTCCTCAAGAACATTTTTGTTCATGTCGATCACGTAAGCATTATCTTTCTTTATGATCGAACATGAACCCAATCTTCTGGTATAATGATACCAGATTTTAAAATTAAACACTCTTTGTTAGTGAAATGTGTTGAAAAGCCTTTGTCACAAATCTGTGAGACACTGAGTAGACCGTGTTTCATTTTTGGAACATAGTTAACATTCTCAAATTTATGAACACCATTACTTACAATACCATACTGACTAATCTTCCCCTTTTCTCCTCTCGCCAAGGAAACATACCCACCATTAAAAATTTGAATGTGGTACAGTGGGGAGATGTCTCCTGTCATGTGTTTGGAACAGCCACTATCAACATACCATAGTCTGATGATATTCCTCCATAGCTGTTCCCGCATGATGTGCGAGATTAATTAGTTTTTAGTACCCAATCCATAGTAGCGCTGGGTAGACCTGATTTATCTTAGCGTGCCACAGGTTGCCATGTCATGTCTTCCTGATTATCTAAGATTGAGCTAGAAATTTTTGATGGATTTGTCACCGGAGATTTGGGCAACCACTTTGTTATTGTTATAAACAGTTGACTTTGTCTCCGGTTTGCAAGTGGAAAACATATTTGACTTTGGCTTCCAAATTGGTTTCGGTCCAGAGGCCGACTTGGTTCTCGGGACCGAAGCCGAGTTTACATCACGCTTCTTAAACATATTAGGCTTGGTCTGTTGAGAGCATAACCTGTCAGCCTTGTTTCTTTTCCAATCACCGTCAGAGGCATTTGCCTCATAATATCTTCATTTATTAGAAGTATACTTGTAGAATGTATTTCGAGGCATATTCCTCTAACGATATCCATAAAATGGGACATAAGGACGGTGTAGACAATTTCTAGCAAAATGACAAGGAATGCCACAGTTAAAACATGTTTGACGTTTAAAATAAAATTCATTGTGGTCTACCCCTGGTCTTGATCTGTTGTGTGAGCTAGTTTGTCTTTCTTTGGACCTGACACTTGATTTATCACAGTTGTTAACACATGAGATTCCTTCTTTAACAAACTTAGTTGATAATTGTTTACGAGAACTTTTTAATTTTATTAGATTTATTTGAAAACACATGACCAGATTTAAAAGTTTTAGAAGAATCGACCACACCATTGTTTTTTCTCTTAAAAAACAGAGACCACGCAAACATTTGAAACAATAGAATTCATAATAGGCATATTTTAAGGGACATTAAAATCAATGTCTTTATTGTTCAAAACAGGTAAACTGTCGTCCTCATCAGTCCAATCCTGAGCAATTATTTCATAAGCACGTGAAGCAAACACATTAGTATCATTCACCCTTGAGGTTGATCCAGTAGATTTTACCGAACCAAGAGCACCTTTGTCATTTGTAGTTGGTTTACCATACTACATAATTTTTTCCATTTCTTCCTCCTCTATGGTAAGAGGAAGTCCAGTGTAGTTGTCATTATATGGAGGGGGAACCACATTGTACCCAATACCCTCACCCTTGTTCTCTTTCCATTTTAATTGTTTTTCAATCATGGACTCAACAACAACTAGAGATATTGAATTTCTTAGAATTGAATTCAACATTTTCAAATTTGTTACTTAACTTAGCAATCTCCAACTTAGAAGCTTCTAATTCGGCAGTTAATTCATCAATTTTCTATTTAAAATCTAAGTGGTAACAACATTTTATGCTAAAGTTGGATTGAAGTTTAGAGAAATCCTTTTGTTGTGCCTCTAGTTTTTCTTTTAAGGCATTTTCAAATTTATTAAGAGTGAAGTTTTCATGTTTTATTCCATCCATTTTTCTAATTAAATTACCATTGTGAGATTTATATAAATCTACCTTATTAACGCAATATTGATAACATAATTCAGAACTTACCTCGGATGAGTTGGAAGAGGTGAAAGCCATGAATGCAAATTGAAGATCCTTAACTTGTTCCTCAGCATCGTTTTCTTTATCAGCAACATCAATTCGGGAAAAGTTGGCTGTCTGATTGCTGATGTTGAGAGCCGCCATTTGATCATTACATGAAAACTGTTGGATACCAGTCCCCGTTCACTCTCATTTGAAATAGTTGTATTCTCCCCTCTTTCTTTCCTATTGGAACAAATGCCCTTTCTATGTTTCCCTCCTTAGTTTGATTAGTGCATTCACGAGCGAAGTGACCCGGCTCCTGACAGTTGTAGCACCTCTGGGTGTCTTTGTTAAATCCCACCTTCAAGTTAGCTGGCACATGTTTCTACTTGTTCTCTTGGTAAATTTCTTCTCTCGAAACACTATCACGGATATTTTCCAAGAGATATCAGTTCCTCCACATCATTAGGATGAATTTGATCTAATCAGTAGCTAAAACTGGTTGAACTAGATCTCCAGCAACAAAAGCTTTGTAGCAATACATGAAACCTGTTATCAAGGCAATGTTTTCTTGAGTCTCATTTGAGATAGTGTGAATCTGAGTGGGAGACTGACTGGAAGATGTAGTAGTTGGCTGGGGCTTAGTAGTAGAAATACGTTGTTGAATAGGTTGTGGAAAGAACACGGGAGTTGGCTGTGGTAGAGGCTGAGTGAATTGACCTTGAGGAGACTAAGAGGATTTAACATAGAGAAGTTGTCTTGTGAGATGAGAGCATTATTATACGCAAAACTGTAGCTGACCACATTGTAAAAATTGGCACGATTTATGGCACGCTGCTTATCATCCATGTCACATAATTTAATGATTGCCATTACTTCTGACAAGGTTAGCCTAGTTAGATCCTTAGTCTTCTTAATCATTGCAACATTCATGTCCCAAGTTTGTGGCAGGGAGTTGACCAACTTATTAGAGGATCACATTTCAGTGACTAGTGATATAAATTTCTGCAGCTGTGTTTCGAAAGACTCTCCCAGAATATGATTAAAGATGTTAAACTTTTGTCGTAATAGATATTGTCTGCTTCTTCTCATGTCCTCGTATCCCTCTTACAATTCAATAAGGGCTTCCCATAAAGACTTAGCAGACTGTAACTCTCTAAATCCCAAGGCAATTTCTGGTGACAGTGCCAGAGTTAAAGTAGCAAGAGCCTTTTCATCCTCTTCAATCTTCTCAAAATCTGAGTCGACATACAATTAAACAGGCTTTACAACCACATCATCAGAGTTTTCTCATTGATAAGTGATAACTTGCGGACCCCGAATGACGCTCCCCCAAATCTTAGAATCTTTCATTTTCACATGTTTTTCAAATCTGAACATCCACTTAACAAATCCCTCATGAGACAGTAAACGGGGTACACGAGTAGCAGTTCCCATAATGGAGTCCAATTCTTGATGTGGTGTAGCATTAGTGGAAGTATTAGTTAATTGGTCCATTTCAAACAAAAGTTAAAGATAATGGTCCAAGTTAAGAGTGTGTCCAAAGATCATACCCAACAGCACAGGCCCAAATACCGAAGCAGAAAAATCCAACTACTAAGACCCACCAAAGTCCAGGTCCAAATCCAAACAAACACTGAATACCTTGAAAGTTGACAGAGAACCATGAAAGTCAACCGAGAACTCTTAAACTTGATCGAGAACCCTGAAAGTCAACCGTGAACACCTGAAAATTGACCGAACTCTTTATTGAGGACGATCGTCTTAGCCGAAAACACCACAGTTGTCCATAGAACCCAAGTAACAGAGAACAAAAATCGAGAACCTAAGAAATTAGCCGAAATCCCTTAATATGCACCCGAGAACAGTCAATATAACCCAAAAACACCTTGTTGTGCCCGAGAACGATTAATTGAGGTAGAGAACTCCCAAAGCAACTTTGACCAATTAAATTTGGCAACAAACAAAATCCAGAAATTTATGGGATTTGAATTTTTACCAAGATTGACTCAATCTTTATCCCAAGTTATCTCCTTCCACCTCCGATGAGTATATCACCGGAATGACAAACACCACGGCCATACTTAAGAACAAATCTTGAATCCTTGATATCACAACCAAGCCTAGGAAAGGTCAATAGGCTCTGATACCCTAGACGGATCTTTCAATATGATATCAACCAAATCCCATTTTTAGGCGGAATATAACAATAAGACGATTCAAGAATAATAACAAACATAATAAGAATGCTTCAAACGTTTATTCAACGGCGGGTTCATATGCACTATTCATTACAAACAGAGAATACTTGTAGTCTTTATATCTCTCATCTACATCCAACCACATAATGACCTAGATAAATTGTTTGTATAGTGAATACATAAATCTCAAAACTACCAAAAGCCCACCGAGGTTCTTGTGGATCTCGGTTTACAATAAAATCCCAAAATAGTACAAACCACATAAAGATTAGCCCAACAAGTTGTTCGGGTTGGCATGGTTATGGTTTTAGTAGGTAAGGATGAGGTTATGGTTAGGGGTAGCTAATGGGTGGGTTGAGATTTGAGTGGCTTGTGTTGTGGTTTGAATTTGGGTTGATGTTGTGAAGGTGGAGGTCAAGAATGATGCGGCTTTAATAGGTGATGTGAAATGGTTGGTTGGTGAACTAAAGGCTGATGAGGTCCTAGGTAGTGAAAAGGCTTGATGGTTAGGCTCGATCACGGTTTGCCTGGGGGATATGGGTAAGTTTTCAAGTATAGATGGCATAGGTTCATTAAGTTTTGAGGGTGAGGTTTTGGGAGGTGTGAGTGTTTCATCTAGAAGCCTCCTAGAGTTAGTGGATTTTGTATTGGTTTTGGCCTTGGGTTTGGGTTTGGGTTTGGGAACTTGAATTTGTTTGGCCTTAAAAGCTTCTAAGGTGCGAGATAGGGTAGTTAGTGAGGCTTGGTGTGGGTCAGCTTGTGTGGTTGGTGGTGGTTGTGTCATATTGGAAACAGAAAGAAAGATTCCCTTGACAAATGTCGGCATCTTGGAAGGCCCGGACTTCTTGTAGTCGTTAGTCTTCTTCAAACGATTCAAAGGACGTTCGTGTTATTCTTCTTCTTCTTCTTCATCAGTGTTCGGGGACGAACCACCAGGAGAAGGCTTGCTGACAGCCTTCCTTTTCTTTTCATGAAGCTTCTTTGTACGAGTCTCACCCTCCACATTGGTATCAGTATTTGTGGCCTATCTATCATGCACCTCATCACCACTTTGACCATCTTCATCACCATCATTTCCACGATCTCCATCACCTTCCTCCTCAATAGTCTCATCACTTTTGGGTTTGGTTTCAGCAAACAAACTGAACATAATACCAGGTTCTTATCCTCGGTAATTGTGCCCACTCCTACCCATATGCTCCAACATAGCCTTCAACATGGTTTGCTTCACCATCTTAAGATGGTGAGGCTCAGATGGTGATCTTGGAATCATTGGTATCAAGTCATCCGGAATCAATTGTACAAGTCATGGATACATCATCCATGTGTTCTTTGAGAGCATATTTGTTTTCATGCACCTAAAGAACCACCGGGAGAAATTGAACTCCACCTTGTTGGTTAGACAAGCCATCACTCCAGCCCACTCAGTCTTCAACTTGTCAAAACTACCCTTTTGTGCAGATAAAAAATTTGCCACAACATGGCATAGAAACTTCCAGTATGCCGGTAGATGTCTCAATCACACGTGTTCCATACCACATCATACCCGATGCATTTAACATACCCTTCCAAATCCTTCTTCTCAACATGCTAGAATGTTGTATGCATCTTTGATATTTAGGGCTCGATGCACAACATCTTTTGTAACAGTCAAGTTCTGCTTATCCACCTCAGTATTTTATTAAATCCCCATGCTTCACAATCTTAGCATTATTCCAAAACTCTTCAATCGAACTACTATGCATCTCTGGGTTAGCGAAGATAACATTCATCATAAATCATTTCCGTAGCCCCTTGATCTTTGAGGTGAATACCTTGTGCTTTTTCTTCCTTGGAAGATCCAACGGACAATACATGTTGTGTTGCTACATGAAAACATAAGACAAATCATTAATATTGATCATTGAGTTGAACGAACAAAGACACACACACACACATGCATTAGTAGTTCAAGAAAATAAACCAAAATGAAAATAACCTAACTAATTAAAATATAAATCAAGATTAGAAATTTGAAGTAAAATAAAAGTTAAAATAAAATTAAAAATTAAAAACAAATTTTAAAGTTATTTTGAAAACTGCAAAGTGTAAACAAATCTAATCGAGTCTTGTTAAAAAATTTAGAGTTGGAAAAAGTTAGTTGAAAATATTCAAAGTGTAAACCAATAGAATCGATCATAAAACAAATCTAATAGAGTCCAAAATGAATCTAATCGAGTCTAGTTTGAATCTAATAGAATCTGGAGATTCGATTCGATTAGAATTAAGTTGGATTGGATTGATGTTTTAAATATTCGATTAGATTTGTGTTATTGTCAATTCAGACTTTCATTCCTTCATAGAAAGTGTTTAGGACTTACTTATTCACCCAACGTTACGTGGTTCTAATATGACCCCTTTTTGTTTGTTAATTATAAACATTTTTGTTGAATTGTCTAACATTTTGGTGTTGAATTTAAAATCTTTTGAGCAATTTGTAGTTTTTCTGCTTTATCATTTTTATTTTCATTATTTGCAAGTAAAGCAATAAATATTTTTATGGTGATTAATCACTAATGGGCTCGTGAATGATTGACAAATAAAATTTTTGCCTTCATTAATATCACTTATCATGGAGTCATGTAATCGCTTCATAAAGGTAAAACCACTAGCATAGGAGGATAATTTAGTTTATATCACTATGGCACTTACTCATTTGTTAAGCCTATATACTCATCAAACAATTATCTTGATGGATTTTGATCTACTATTTCATGTGCTAGTATCATTAAAGGCAATTTCTTATCATTTTTCATATGCTGGATCGATTTCTCAAAATTTTATAATTTCGTATTATCCGACTCCCTCTAAGCAGGATCTCCCTTTAAATGGGAAAACATTCAAAATAATTTTCTAATTTTCATGAATAATATAGTAAAATACATGACAAAGTAAAATACATAGAGTAAAACACAAAAGATATTTAGTAAGTCAAGTGACTTAATTTTTATTTTTCTTACAATTAAACGAAGAATCTTTTTGGTGAGTTAAACTTAACTCATTTTCTTTCTCTAAAATTGTGACATATTTAAAAATATTTACAATTTTAAAAACACAAAGAGAAAAATAAACTTAACCAAAGCAAATCATACCCAACGACTCTACAATATATAGAAATCGGGTACGATTAAAGACTTTAGTGAAAGGTCGGTAAAGTTGTGATTTATGAGGACACTTTCAATACTGACAAGTGTCCGTTCATAACAGTCATGAATGAAATGAATTAGAATGTCAATATGTTTTTGACAGTACAAACAGATGCTTCGTTATCACACTTGATAGGGATGTTAAAAAAATTTAATCCGTAATCCAACAGCTGATGTTGGATCCATATCACTTGTGAATGGCAGGCGGATGCGACAATGTATTCCACTTCAACTGTGGAGGTGGATACGGTGAGTTGCTTCTTGCATTGCCAAGAGATTCACCGGTCTCCCAGGAACTGACATCCTCATGAAATTGATTTTATGTCAAGATTGTAACCCCCATAATCACTGTCCATGAACATGCGTAGTACCAAAGGAGAGTCATTGGGATACCAGATTGTAACATTCGTTAATTTTCAAACTCGAAAACCCGACCCATTTAAATTTTCGGATTTGTTTAAATATATGGGATGAGTATCATTACATAATTGTTTTTCAGGTCTCGTATGATCACTCACACTCACAATCAAGTCATAACTCACACAATAAATGTGTCGACAAGAGAGTTAATGACGGTTGCTATTTTGGGAAAGAAAACTGTTTGTTAAAGACAGAATCAGAAGCAAATAGTGAAGTTGCTAAAGGATTAATGAAAAGTAACTAACACACATGAATCACTTAGAAGATTTCAATTTATATAAACGAATCATACAAACGTTAATCAGTTTAAGGTTTCTTGGTTGTAAAGTTATATCCGTACGATCTTATGACAGCCGTTACACTCAATCAGAAAATATTCCTTGAGGTCTGAAAAGTGTAAAGTATGCTGTCGAATTTTAGGTTAGGAGGCGTGCCCTTAAATATATTATTTATAGTCCTGACACCTCCTGACAGTTTTCATTCCTTCTAGAAACCCTAATAAAAGATACATATTCAAATTACATATTCAAAGCTATACTAAGTGTAAAAACAGGTCTTCCAGGTAGACTTTGCATAAGTTGTCTTTTTCGAGTAGGCTTTGTGCCTACTTGTCCTAGTAGACCTGGTAACCTTGAAGTGTGCTCGGGAACAGGTCTCCGGGTAGACTTTACTTAGAGTATTTTACTAAGAAAATACTCACCTAGCAGACTTCAATTTTCTTGTTCATATCAAACTTTGCCCGACATGACCTTACGTGCAACCTTGTTCTTCATTGATCCTTTCAACTCCTTGCTAGAGAATAGCTTATTTAGCAAAGCAAAGTGTGCTTGGTAAAACTGTAGCCTGCTTGAGTTGAAACCTGCCCGACGTAACTTGAGATATTTCATTACTCACATCAAGCCTGCTCGGACCACTTTTTTATTGAAGAATACCTTGCCCGATCTTCCAATCACTTGGCTTCATGAGCTTGGATAGCCAAGAGATTACTCGAAGGCAAACCTTGCTTGGCTATGAGAACAATCTTGCTAAACATATTGAACCCTTCTCGGATATACACTAAAGAAGAAATCTAGAAGATAACTTGGCTCGATGGACAAAATACCTTTCTAGGGTAAGTAAACCTTGCTCGGGAGTCCAAGTGTGCTCGGATTCCATACTTAGCTATTTCAGAGGAGGTTGAGAAGATTCCAATTTTCCTTATAATCCTCATAGGTCAAATATTTGACTCAACAATCTCCCCCTAGATTGGAACACCTCAGCTATCCCAAAACACTTCTATAGTTACATACACATAGTCAAAATAAACATCAAATCAAAATCAAATTTTTACATATTCATAAAGTCAAACTATTACATATTCAGAAATTTGTCCGTGGACATTACAAAGCAAAACCTATTCTAAGATCTTTATCTTCTTCTGGCATCATAGGCTGCTTGTCTCCTTGCAACAATTACTGCTCCTGCTCTTTGCTTGAAGATGGAGAGTATATGGTAGTGAGGGTGACTCTCAGGAATAGTCATATTCCTTATATCCCTTAGGTCTTTATCACTGATATATATCAAATCTCTGTCAGTTCTGATGATTCCCAAGATCAGTCCATCTAAGTATCTTAGAACATAATGGCCTTCATTTTCCTTGTATTCAACCACTGTAATTCGGCCATTTTTCTGGACTTCATAATTGGGACGAGTCATTCTTCGTCCTATGGTAATGCATGTGTTCAGGTTTGATAGAGGATTGTTGTTTCTGACTGAAAATTGATAATTTAATTCAGCACTACTTATGTTCCTCATTCTTGTTACCCTTCTTCCTTGCTCTTGCCTATTCAGTTTCCTCTTTTTGTTAATGGGAACCCTTTTTCAGCTTCACTTCTTAGATACTTTGAAAGTTTATTTTGTTGTCTTCCAGCCAACTTCCTGTTATCATAATAGTCATACAAATTAAGTTCAGCCATCTTCTCTAATTGTTCCCTTGAATCTCAGCAAAATCATCTCTAAATATAATGTCTCTCAATTGTCTACTTTGCATAATTACTTTCAAAGATTAAGAGACTGAGTCATAGTACAGAGTCATTGGTATATCCACATCAGATTGTGGTCTGGTTTCTCTTTGTGTTCCTGCTCTGCTTGACTCTCCTCTGCTTGTTGAGGCTTGCATTCTTGAAGCTGAGGGCTTAGTTGGTATTGACCTCATTGGTTTTGTAGGAACCCTTGAATATATATATATACACACACACATATATTTATAATCCTTTTAGGTCAAATCTTTGACTCAACACTATTAAATAATTTAAGAACTTGAAGGAACACTTGAATATACACACACACACACACACACACACACCCACGCACACACACACACATATCCAGTTTCGTTTAATGTGTTTTATGTATATCATGTGACATTCGCCAATTTCTATTATTTGTATTGTATTAGTTAAACCGACCCGTTTTATTATTCGATGTGATTTGGTTAGTTATGCATATACCCATATGTTACATATTTCGTATGTAATAGTTTTTCTTTCCTAAAGTTATTTAATGATTTTAATCGTTACTAATATATTGATAAATAACAATTATAACACCAATGATTTTTCTTTATTCAAATATCACATAAATAGCATTATTGATGCCTTATCAAAGTACATCATTTTAATATAGTTATGTCTCATTTATATTTACCTAAAGTTATTTTTTTAAGATGAAAAATACATTCCTACTACATTAAAATTTTTGTAAAAAAAAATCTTTATGATAATAATAAATTTGTTTGAATATAATTTGTATGTTACAACTTATTTTTTATAACCAATTACAAGCTTTAATTGCTAGATTCATTAATTATTTTGATCAATTTAATTCAACTGTAACACCTCTTGCTCAATTCACTTATAAATAGAGCTTCATTCCTTCTTATTTTCTCATAACTCAATTTACAAAAGATTGTCAATATTCTCTCCTTTTGGTGACTTTCGCCTACTTTGATTTATGAAGTCAAACCGTGAATTTCAAGATTTCTTCTTTTATTATCTAAGTTCTTTTTCCTAGTATGTCATGTTTGTATTTTCTACTTGTTCGGGTTGTTTAGAACTTAACATTATTTTATAATTTATCTAACATTAGTGTTAGTTCATCAAAAACAAACTTGACTCGCTTATGTATTTATTCGGTTTGGTTTAGTTATTTTCTTTATCCAACATCTAAAACTAATTATTTTCATCTCACTCTCTATAATATAATATTTTTACCATATCGAAAACAAACCAACCTAAAGTTGAGTTCTAGTCCGACCAGAAATGAACTACTCGCTTATACCCGTTTCAGGCTGTTTTTTATTTTCTTTAAAACCTTTTTAGTTTTTTTTTTTAAATTAATTTAATAAATTATTAAAAATCATTATAAATAAATCATATTATTTTTAAAGTAAATATAATTTGTTATAAATTATTTTTATCATTTTTCACTCAAAAGTCAACTTTTAGTTTCCGTTGATTTCGTGAAACCCCGATTAATATTATATCATTATCTAATTTCATTAATCATCATAATACCCTAACTTAATTGTTTTTCAAGATAAAATTATACCATTAAATTCTGTGTTCAATAAATGTTATAATCCTCATTTTAGTGATAAACTAATAATTAAGTAATATTAAAACCATAATAAAATCGTTAAAAGTTCGTAAAGCTTAAAAATATTATTATAAAATGCCCTTAAGATAATAAAATAATTCATGTTTCCTAAAACTATATTATTCAACCTTTACAATCTCGTTTTTCAAGATCGTTTCAATTTCTTTTACGCGCATTTGGTTGTTATTTCAAGTTTAGCTTCAATTTCAAGGTGAGTTTCTCACACCCCCTTTTTAACGCTTTTACACATTTTGGGGGTAGCATACAATACAGCTGTTTACTTATTCATTTACAAAACTACAATTCATTACATAGACTTGTGTATTTACTTGATTACTTGCTCGAACTTACTTGCATATGTTGCCTCAATAAGTATGATCGTACGTCCCCCGTTTCACTAAGGACCATTTTGTTATGAATGGAAAAAGGGCCTCAATATCCGAGTACGTTGGTTGTTACCAACTGGAAAAGACCTTTAGCGATTATTACACTTGTTCCATGGAATTGTATGGTTTTTAAGTATTTATGTTAAACTTGTGTAACCTCACCAACTATTCATTTAGTTGACTTTATTTTATATATATGCTAAATGTACAATTCACTAGAGGATAAGACTTGGAGAAGACACTAGAACTTAGGTTATATAAATAAATGGATATGTTGTTAGTTGTTCTTGTTTTCTTGTATTTCTTTATATTCGAACTTGTGTATTTGATGCTTAAATAAATTAATGATAATATTGTCATTTAATAGTGTCACATATGTGTTGAGCAATCTGTACGTCACACTCAAGCGTTTCTGTTTAAGCCAGGGTGTTTCACAGAAACCTAAGCAAGGATTTCCCTTTAGTTACCGAAATATACGCTTGACAGCGGTTAAGTAGGACTGTTTTGGATCACATTGATATCTTGCACACTGACAGACATGAAACATAATGTCTGGTCTGCTGGCAGTGTGATATATCAGGGAGCCAATCATGGATCGGTAAAGGTGTTGATTGACTGAATTTTCCAATGGATCTGAAGCTAACACTAGTCGAATAGCATACGGAGTGATGAAGGAATTCGTCCTTGAACCTGAACTTCTGGCCAATTTCATGAACGTACTTATCTTGATGAATTAAAGTCTTATCCAGCTTCTGTTCAACTTGAAGTCCCAAAAAGAAAGTCATTTCCCCCAACGGGCTCATTTCAAACCGACTTTGCATGACCTTTGCGAACTCTCTACACAGCTTATCACATGTTGACCCAAAGAAAATGTTATCAACATACACTTGAACTAGAATCTGGTCGTCCTTTACTTTGTTGATAAAAAGTGTTTGATCAATAACACCCCTTCTATAGCCATTCTTCAGAATATGTTCTGCTAAGGGAGAATACCAAGCACGAGGTGCTTGATGAAGGCTATAGAGAGCTTTATCTAGACGGTAAACATAATTTGGATGTTCCAGATCTTCAAAACCTGGAGGTTTCTTAACATATACTTCCTCTTTCACTTTTCCGTACAAGAAGGCAGTCTTCACATCCATTTGGTGTACTTTAAAGTTCATGTATGAAGCATAGGCCAAGAAGAGACGAATTGCCTTGAGCCTAGCGATAGGAGCATAGACTTCATCATAATCAAGTCCGTCACACTGAGAGAAACCTTTAACTACAACCCGTGCTTTATTTATTATTATTACCCCTTATCATCCTTTTTATTCCTGACCGATTTCGTACCAATTGGTTTCTTGTTCTCCGGCTTCTTAATCGGCCTCCACGCATTGAACTTCTTGAATTGTTACAGCTCATATTTCATTGCTTCAACCCAGGAGCTTTCCTTGAGAGCTACCTTGTAGTCCTTCGGTTCAAACTGTGAAATAAAACAACTAAAAAGACATATGTTAATGGTAACAAATTTACTCCTTGGTTGGATCCGGGTTGAGGGAGAACCAATGATTTTTTCTATCGGGTCTGACCGATGAATGGTTTTCCACTTGAAAATCTATTGTCAGGCTCTCAACGGGTTGGAATATGCATGGAGCATTAATTAGAACATCAGTGGTCGTGTAAACAATGTGAGTTTGATCAACCACATGTTCTTGAGCAACGGGTCCATCCCATAGGTTTTCAATAAATGAAAAAACAACTGCAAGAACATGAATAGAGGCAGTGTTGTCAGAATCACCAGCAATGGGTTGTTCTTCAGCAGCAACTTGTATATTGTCATTTGAAGAAGGAGGTCTGGGAACATGTTCGACCACACTTGGTGTTGCTTATATATTTGTCGTGGGCTCAGTCTGAACTGTTTCCACAATGTCGGATGACAATAAACGAGTCATCTAAGTTTTATCTAAATGCATCTTCTATGGCTACCCAATAAGTTGTATTAACATATTAAGGAGCAGAAATAATGATAGATGGAGGACAAATTGCTGGCTATATAATTCTGTTGGAGGGGTCGACAAAACATTTACCTCATTAAGAGTTTGCAGCAAAACTAGTTCAGGTATAGAAGTTGGAACTTGAGTACTTGTTGAAGGTCGGATAGTCATGCCACGAAGTTGAATGAACAGGTAATCATAGTCAAACAACTAGTTGGGTCCCGTGTGAGTATCAGAAGGGTTAAGCTCTTGCCAGTAAACATTAAGGATTCCATGATCACCTTTGTCTTCTTGTTGTAGACACGATAAGAGGTTTTGTTGGCTGCATATCCAACAAAATAAAACACATACGCCTTTTCAACAAATTTGGTATTTTGGTGAGCACCCGTATGGAGCAAGCTGCATGGACATCCAAAGGTCTTAAAATAGTTGACTTGCGGCTTAGTCTTATGTAGACTTCAAAGGAGTCTTCTTTAAGCGCTTGTTGATGATCACCCAGTTTTGTATGAAGCATGGAACATTAATGGCTACACCTCAAAAGAATAAAGGTAGTTTTGAGTTTGACAACATGGTCCTTGTAGTTTCAATCAACGTTCTATCGCGACGTTCAACAACCCCATTCTATTGTGGAATGTATGAGGAACTGAACTGGCAGTTTATCCCATTTGAATGACAGAAGTCATCCACAACTCTGTTGCAGAATTCAGTTACGTTGTCGCTTTTTAAACACTTCACCATATTGCCAGTCTACCTCTCCACAAGAGTTAGGAATTTGATCAAAAACTTTGCGTTTTCATCCTTGTGCCCTAAAATAAAAGTTCAACTGAAACGTGAAAAATCATCGGTAATAATCAGACAATGGGCTTTTCAGCAAATTTCCAAAGGATGAATGGGACCAAATAAGTCCATACGTAATAGCTAAAGAATGGAATCTATGGTATAGACAGTCTTGTGCCTGTGAGGGAGCTTATGTTGCTTGCATTTAGAGCACCAAGTTCATTTTTCAATATAAGAGAAGTTTTTAATAGGTGAGCCCCTCACACGTTCACCTTTGACTTTGTTTATAATTTTAAAGTTCACATGACCAAGACGTCTATGCCATAGTGATGAATCGTTCTATAAGGCCTTAGTGATCAAACATGAAGCATTTCGACGTGAGTATAAACTACGCATGTCCAATATGTAAGCATCAAAGTCCATTCCTTTGGGACTTTGAAACCTGGTTATAAAATCAAACAATCATTTTCTGTTAATAACGTGCAGAGCCGTTGATCACATATTTGGGAGACAATGAGCAGATTGTGGTTGAGCTGCTCCATCATATTGACATCATCAAATTTAAGAACCCATTTGATACTTTTACTCTATTCGTGATATTTCCACCTGTGTCACTATCAAAGGAAACGAGTCCACCATTGAACAGTTGAGTGTCAAACAGTAAGGACTCGTCTCCAGTCGTGTGTCAGGTGCAGCCACTGTCTAAGTACCAAATACTGTTAACAAACCTTCTTGACTGACCCTACACACATTAGTTGTTAATAAGACATGGGGTCCCAAGACTTAGAGGTCTCGGGAAGATCAACCTTAAAGTCTCCAAATTTTATCTTATTATCTTGAAAAATGAAACTTTATGGTGAATCAGAATCAGAAGAACAGTCCTTAGGAACCCATGCAGAGTCATGTTTCCTGTTTTTAGAAGATCTTTTGGACCGTCTTCTTCTTGGTTTCAGAACAAAATCCTTCGATCTCTCGATCTATGGACTTCTTTTCTCATTTTTTTTGGTGGGTTCTTATATTTTTGATGTGCAGGTAAAATATTGTGTTTTAATTGTTTAATTTTGTGTATGTTAAGTGTTTTTATATATCGAATACAAGTACTTTGAGTGGTTTTATGTTTGCAGGTGCTCGGAGCTTAAAGGAACTAATTTGGAGCACTTAGGATGGCAAGTGTCACACCCCTCGCAGGATGGGGCACTTATAGTGACCAGTCAGTACAGACTTACAGCGGAACCGTAATCATGTATAAAAATTAAATTTTTTGTTACATATCTAACTGTTACACATACTACAAAATGTTATGGTAATAGGATAAACCAAATAAACTCTTCCAACACATAGCAGCTAATCTCCATGCCTTTGTTTACTATCCTGTAATACATGCTCGGGTAAAAATACGTCAGCACAAAGCTGGTGAGTCACATAAGACGACATATTAAATAAAATTGTACTAAAAAAATTTTACTGATCATGTATGAGCTCATTGCATGTCCTGCCATAATTATAACCCGCCCGCTTCACGTTAAAGCCAGGTCAGCATTATATATTCGCACATACAGACTTTACGCAAGTCTGCTGCTGTATAAAGTGCATGTCCCCTCGGGGAAATATAATGATCATTATAATATATATAACACCTTGGGTGCCACACCATATGTGCCATGCAAATACATGATCAATCACAGTCCAAATAGTTTTATGAGCATGTATAAGAGTTTTGAATAATAGTCTAAGTAACTCACCTGAGAGGCTTTCTTTAATTAGTGTGGCTCTTTCCACTTCAACTGAAATCTAGGATTTAATATAATTGTTTACTTATTCATGTCCTTAAAGCAATATTCTAATACTTATTGGCCTTTCTCATAACAATTGTCATTATTGTGCACAGCTATTTAAGTCCAGACATATGGTGGTTCAACAACCATATCCAGTTGTTTACATTTTATCTTAACCATTGATAACCAAAGCAGTCATACCATACCACAAAGCCAGCTGTGCACATTCTAGATATGTTATGCTAATGTCATACACCCTACTCTAGTGGATTGCTACCAAAGTCTTAAGATAATTTATTATTATTAAAATATTAAAAAGTACAACTTTTACATCTAAAGGTTATCTCGAAGTTCTTATATTATTTCTAATAAATAATGTTTAACTACTTATTAATGTTATTAGTTAATAAAATATTAAAAGTAATACCTTAGCGCATGTTATAGATGATTGTAATCAGCATATGAAATTATGAACTAAAGTCTCCATTTTGTATATATAGAATTGAAGTTGATGTCGGTCTAAGAAGATAGACAACTCATAACTTTTTATGCATCCTACACTTCCTTATCCTTGTTGGTTATCTTCATTATAATATTATTTTTATTATTATAATGTTAAAGAGATACACCTTCTACTCCTAGTTGCACAGGGGGTTTCTAAGTTATATCTAATTAAATATTTTTAACTATCTATTTTATAATTTAAAAATAAATATATATTTAAATTAATATAGAAAAAAATAAATACCTAATGGGTCTCGTATCCGGTATCCAGGAAGAAAAAGATTGAATTGTTAGCAAACTATAAACATAAAATCTAAGGTTTATATATAGGAAAATGGAATGTGTTATGCACGCAGAATATATAGCTTATGTCGGTTTATTTGTGCAACTAGAAATTGATAATTTTATATGCATGAATGAAATTCACACATCATGTACACATGCACTTCAAAATTATGATTTATATTATTATATTATTATTATTATTAATATAACTCAAATCTTGTTTTTCTTTTCTAACTTTAAAATATAATGTTTAATAAAAGTATAAATATGCCGTTAAGAGGAGCTCATTTTTCTCTACATTTCGACCTAAGTTTCGATAAAAACAGAGCATGGTCGAATATAATATATTTTATTATTACTAAACGATATCTCATATTACTAATCGCTTGTCTTAATAACTCATGTCTCAAATAGTCCTTTTTACTTGTTAGTTTCTCGTTTAATATATATAAATTTCATATATGTTTTTATTTTATTTTTTTTAACATAAAACGGAATGTTACAACAAGGAATTGAGTTATGAGCAAAAAGGAAGCAATCGGGGGCGTTCGGAAGTGATTCGTGTGCATCTAAAGTTAAACAGGCATATCTGGGGCTAGAAAATAAGTACCGGAACCAAGAATATATGAATTTTGGGTTTCTCGACGAGAAGAATATGAAAATGGACTAATAGGAGTCGTAAGGCAGAGGCTGAAGGTCGTAGCCTACGGACCTGGAGTGGACTACGGTGACTTGGTCGTAGGCTACGGCCAGGTCTGACGATAATTGTGTTTTGGGCTTGTTTTCTTCCATATTAAAGTCGGGATAAACCCTAAATCGATTAATCTTGATATCATAACATCATTGGGTGATTTTGGAGCCATCATACAACAGCGTAACACTTACCGATGACCATAATAATCCATGCTTTCATCCTTCCACTCCATAATCAAGCTTTTCAAGATGAAGATGCAAGGCTAAACCATTCGCAACCATCTCTGGGAGTAGGGTTGTGATTGTGGTTAGAATTTTGATGTTTTAAACCTTGGTATTGGATTTTTATTTGAATAACCATTCGGTTATTTAACTTTTGATGTTTGTTTGTGCATTTAAATAGTTTTTCATAATTCAAAGCTTTGAAGTTTAATCAGTTATTGGATTTATGGTCATAAACTTTTAGGATTAGGTTCTTAGTGTCATTGACCTATTTATCTTTAACCATTAAGCCGATTGCATTTATCAAACCGTAAAACTAGTAATAAATTAGGTTATTATTCATCCAAACCAATTGTTCTGATTAAGTTCTGTCAGTTAATAAAGTTAAATATCAAGTATTTTGATTATAGATGTAATCAAATGAGTTTTCCAAATAGGTTTAATAAATTGGTCTAGTCTGCTTCACAACCTGAAACCTGGAGTTGGTTAATCAATTGGTCTAGGATGGACAAAAGATCGGTAGTAAAGTCGGTTGACAGTCATGGTTCAGATGACAAAATGGATAGGCTGGAAAATAGGATGGACAGGTTGTTGGATTTAAGCGTGCAAGGAACGCGTAGATCGGGAAAAACATAACCAGTGTGTGATGGTTGGGGTGAATTAAGGCATGAAGTCGCAAGTTGTGGGGTGGCACTAGATGAATAGACTTAGGAAGAGGAGGTCAATTATGTTCAAGGTTAAAGGAAATACAATAAAACGGGTTCAAATACTTAACATTCGGGCCTCGGAAATCATCCAAATTTCAGCTATGGAAACCCAAACACTCAGCAGAACCTGAATTTTCATGGCAGTTCTAAGAAGACTAGTTATCAGTCAAACCAGAAACAATATGGGAATAGTTCAGGCAATGGTCAGAGTGGGTATAACAAGAGAAATCTTGGGGGTTACAATAAAGGTTATTAAAAGATTATCATCAGGGGCAAGGGATTTCTTCTGGTAACAAAGAGGAGTCGATTAAGGATGTGATGGAGCTATTGAAGCAAATGAAGGCAGATCAAGAAACTTATAATAGAAAATAGAGACTTAAAATAAGGCTTTGAATCAAAGGTTGGAGCTTCAAGAGAAGGAAAATGCTGCAAGGGATAAATAGGTGAGTCAGCTCGCTGAAGAGGTGGCGAGTTTGAAACGAAATCCTTCTAAGCTATCGATTGATACTTTGAAGAACCACAGCCATCAGGGTAGCAGTTCATCAAATGGCAAAAATCCAAATGTCAATGCCATCACCATTGAAGATGAGGTGGGGAAAGAGACAATTGAAGAATTTGAAATGAGGCGTTAGTTGATTATGGTGCAAGTGTTAGTGTTTTACCAAGGAGCGTGTATGACTAGTTTAACTTCAGGCCTTTACAAGAAGTTGACACCACCTTGGTGTTAGCTGATTTCTCTCGAAGACAGCCACGTGGGAAGTAGGTTGGTGTTGCGGAAAAGGTTGGTGATTTTTACTATCATGAAGACCCTCTTTTTCTTTATAATGCACCAGTTGAGAAGGAAGAAGAACCCGGGTGATATAGGGAAACCGTTTTGCCGACATCAAATGCTCAGATTAACTGCCGAGACAGAACAGTTTTCATGACCTTCCGTAACCGTAAGTTGGTTTTATATATATTTTCAAATTCATATGTTATTTCTTTTGAAAATAATTATTCTAGGTCATGTGCTACTAATTGGCGTCTTTCTCATGTAAGTGTGGATGACACCAAAAAGGAGAATAGTTTTCTTTTTGACAGGTCTAAGCATGAGAAATAGAAGGAAGAGTTGAATGTGGTTGAAATTCAAAGCGGGGAGCTTGTTACTTCAACAAAGAATACTAAGGTAGTGATGAAAGTGGTGGTCAATGAGGAGAAAGGTGGAACAAGCAAGAAGAAAAGAAGGAGAAGATAAAGAAACCACCAGGATTCGAGAATGAACATTGGAGGTTGGCATGTTTTGGGCTAGGTAGGTGGCATTAGAGTTACCATTGTGCTAGAGAAGTACACGAAGTGAGATGGAGGAAGTTAAGTACTCCATTCAACCACCATAATCGCCAATCAGGTAATGGTCCGGCTGAAGAACTTAAAAAGAACTTATCGCTGACCAGGTTGCGACCTGGAGTTTATTTTTTGACTGTATTTTATTTTATTTTTGTAATTGTTTAATTGTTTTACTTCAAGCTTACCACTATAGCAAAAGCCAAGTGTGGGGATGCCACACGGAACAGTCGGAGTTTAATAGTGTTTCGGTGAAAGAATTATAAGTTACGAGGTTCAAGTTGTCTAAAGTGCTTTCATGTTCAATTTTCTATTTTTAATTCTGTATGTGTATATTATGTCGTATTCTCAACTTTGTGGATGTAGTTCACTATAAACCCTCATGAGACCTCACTCGTCTACCTAGGCTACCGGGGGGTTTAAAGGGCCTGTTGCATACGCTAAATGTAATCGTGATTGCTACGAAAGTGAGTTAGGTATTTTAACATTTTTACTTGTTTAACAAATTTAATTATGAAATTTATTTAAATTGGCTTGGTAATTAAAATTAACAGTTTGGCAAACGATTTAAAATACATATCCTAACATTTGTGAGAAGCGTGCTTCTACACGTGTGAGAGTTTGCAGATTGTGTTGAGTGATTTGAGGAGCCGGGTTGTTCAGAGGAAGCACAAGTATATTTTAGTGGCTTATTTTTCTTATCAGGTGATTTGTTTTCATAATTCCTTTTGATTTTTTAGTTTTGTTGTTATAAATTTAATTGTATATATTGTTAGGACCATCACATTAAGCACGATTTAAAATTTTCTAATAGGTCAACTTTAACCCGTTCCTCAATAATATATTTTTAATTGCATAATTTTAAACATTGAGGACAATGTCAACCTCAAGTGTGGGGATGGGGGTAAAATTGAAATTTTATTTTTGCCTTAAACTAGCTTGATTGTGCGTAAGAACCAGAATTGTAACTTGTTAGTTGTTATTATTATTGCCAAGTAGAGGTCTTTGGTCATGGTCAGTTTTTAAGCTTCTGGAAAGTCTTCCCATTTAAATATTTTTCAAAAATAAATAAAATGGACCGTTTAGTTGGGGATAACGAGTCTTGGGGACAAGTACACATGTTTCATATCGGCAGCCTAATTTCTTCGGTACGTGTGTGAAATTTTCTTTATATATAATACACATATAATATATCGTATATACACATGTCATATGAGTGCCATTATAGAGAGTAACTAGTATGTCCATGATATCTAGAACTTGGTTGTCTCATACATTTCGAGATCTTAATACCATCACCTTTATGGAGATATAAGACTATAGAAAACCCACATTATATTGGCCTTGAAAAAATATTATTAATCCCTACCCTATATTATCCCTTAGTAGCCAGTTATTGCCTTTTTCATTTTTCTTTATCATTTTTAACCCACATTATATGGCGGTAGTAAAGGCGGTTGACAGTCATGGTTCAGATGACAGAATGGATAGGCTAGAAAATATGATGGATAGGTTGTTAGATGTAGGTGTGCAAGGAACGGGTAGATCGGGGAAACATATCCGGTATGTGAAGGTTGTGATGAGTTAGGGCATGAAGTTGCAAGTTGTAGGGTGGATCAAGATGAAGAGACTGAGGAAAAGCAGGCCAATTATGTTCAAGATGAAAGGAAATACAATAACACAGTTCAAATACTTATTCGGGCCTAAAAAATCATCCAGAAGACTGGTTATCAGTCAAACCAGAAACAGTAAGAGGACAATTCAGGCAATGGTCCGAATGGATACAATTAGAGAGATTTTGCGGTTACAATATGGGTTACCAAAATAGTTATCACCAGGGGCAAGGGAATTCTTCTGGTAGAGGAGTTTATTAAGAATGTGATGGAGCTATTGAAGCAAATGAAGGTTGATCTAGAGACACAAAATAGAAACCAAGAGAATAAATATAAGGCTTTGATACAGAGGTTGGAGCTTCAAGTGAGGGAAAATGTTGCAAGGGATAAACAGGTGAGTCAGCTCGCTGAAGAGGTGGAGAGTTTGAAACCAAATCCGTCTAAGCTACCGAGTGATATTTTGAAGAACCCAACCCATCAGTGTAGTAGTTCATCAAATGGCAAAAATGGACATGTCAGTGACACCACCATTGAAGATGAGGTGGTGAATGACACAACTGAAGAATTTGAAACGGAGGAACCACTTATTCATATTCAAATTGGCGATTTCAAGACCACCAAGGCGTTAATTGATTATGGTACAATGTATGACTAGTTTAACTTCGGGCCTTTACAAGAGGTTGACACCACCTTGGTGTTAGATTATTTCACTTGAAAACAACCATGTGGGAAGTTGGCTGGTGTTGCGGTAAAAGTTGATGATTTTTACTATCCTGAAGACTTTATTGTTCTTGATTATGCACCAGCTGAGAAGGAAGAAGGACCTCGGGTGATATTGGGCAGAATGTTTTTTGTGACATCAAATGCTCAGATTAACTGCTGAGACAGAACGGTTTGCATGACCTTTGGTAACCTTAAGTTAATTTTAAATATATTTTCATAATAATATGATTATTCTTTGAAAATAAATATAATAGGTCATGTGCTACCAATGGGTGTCTTTCTCTTGTAAGTGAGAGTGACACAAAAAAGGAGAATAGTCTTGTTTTTAATAGGTCTAAGCTTGAGAAAGAGAAGGAAGAGTTGAATGTGGTATAAACTCAAAGCCGGGAGCTTGTTAGTTCAATAAACAATACTAAAACAGTGATGGAAGTGGTGGTTAATGAGGAGAAAGGTGGAACAAGCAAGAAGAAACCATCAAAGAAGGAGAAGGTAAAGAACCACCCGAGTTCGAGAATGAAAAAATGAGGTGACATGTTTTGGGCCTAGGTGGAAGGCATTAGAGCTACCATTATGTTGGAAAAGTACACGAAGTGAGATGGAGGAAGTTAAGTACTCCATTCGACCACCATAATCGCCAATCAGGTAATGGTCCGGCTGAAGCCCTTAACAAAAACATAGCGCTAAACGAGAGGCAACCAGAAGTTTATTTTTAGTCTGTATTTTATTTTGTTTATTTAATTGTTTAACTGTTTTATTTTAAGCTTACCCTTGTAGAAAATCCAAGTGTTGGGATGCGACATGGAACGGTCGGAGTGCTTCGTTGAAAGAATAAGTTACGAGGTTCAAGTTTTCTGACGTGCTTTCATGTTTCTTTTGCTATGGCTAATTCAGGTACGTTTATATTATGTTTTATTCTCAACTATGTTGGTGTAGTTCACTATAAACCCTCACGATACCTCACTCATCCACCCGGGCTTATTGCATACGCTAAATGTAATCGTGAGTCCTATGAAAGTGAGTTAGGTATTTTAACATTTTTACTAGCTTAACAAATTTAATTATGAAATTTATTTAACTTGGTTGGTAATTAAAATTAATAGTTTTGCAAATAGTTTAAAAGACCTATCCTAATACCAAGTAGATGTGTTTGGTCATGGTTAGTTTTTAAGCGTCTAGAGAGTCTTCCCATAAAATTGACCATTTAGATGGGGATAACGAGTCATGGGGACATGTACACATATTTCATATCGGCAGCCTAATTCCTCATGTACGTGTGTGAGATCTGCTTTATATATAATATACATACAATACATAGTATATAGACATGTCATATGAGTGTCATTATAGAGAGTAACCAGTATATCCATGATATCTAGAACTTGGTTGTCTCATGCATTTCGAGATCATGATACCTCCACCTGTATGGAGAAATTATAGTATATGCACATGTCATTTGAGTGCCATCATAGAGAGTAACTAGTATATCCATGATATCTACAACTTGGTTGTCTCATGCTATTTGAGATCTTAATACCACCACCCGTATGGATAAATAGGACAGTAGAAAACCCATATTATAATGGCCTTAAAAAATAATAATAATCCCTACCCTACATTATCCCTTAGGAGCCAATTGTTGCCTTTTCCATTTTTCTTTATTCCTTTTTAACCCACATTACAAGTCGTGATAGCCGTGACCTTTTATTTTAACCATGTGGATGAAACCTAGTACGTTAAGAGATGTATGTAAGTTATTTGTTAAGCATAGTACGCAATGTACGTATGTCTCAGCTAAGTTGTTACTTTTATCAATAAAAAAAAAAAAACTAGTTGGAAAATCAATGAAAATCTCAAAAGAAGTCAATGTTTGAGTCAGTATCATTTGTAAATAATAGTGAGTTAGTTGTTTGTTTGTTGAATAAATTGGGTTCCATCCACCATAAGTCACACTACATAAATCCGCTTCCACACCCTAACCGAAGCCACAACAAAACCCTTATCTATTCTTTATGCAACCGGTGGGTAATGGGTGGAGATATGACTTGCTTCCAAGCTTATTACATTGTATTCACTATAAACCCTTAATACTATTAATAATGATAATTGATGAACCATCGATCGAGGTGTATGTGTTGTGTGAGAGTTTTCTTGAGGTCAAGCAAATGATAAGTGTGGGAATGTGATTTGTGGGGAAACGAATGTGTTTTAAGTGTTTAATTTCGTGTATGTTAAGTGTTATATATATCAAACACGAGTACTTTGAGTGGTTTTATGTTTACAGGTGCTCGGAGCATAAAGAAACTAATTTGGAGCACTTAGAATGGCAAGGAATTGGGTTATGAGCAAAAAGGAAGCAATCGGGGGTGTTCGGAAGTGATTCGTGCGCATCTAGGGTAAAACAGGCATATTTGTGGCTAGAAAATGAGTTACGGAACCCATAATATATAAATTTTGAATTTCTCTCGACGAGAAGAATATGAAAATGGACTAACAGGAGCCCTAAGGCTGAGGCTGAAGGCCGAAGCCTACGGCCTTGTCTTAGGCTATGGTGAGGCTACGGCCAGGTATGACGGGAATTGTGTTTTGGGCTTGTTTTTTTTCCATATTTAGATCGGGATAAACCGTAAATCAATTATTCTTGATATCATAACATCCTTGGGTGATTTTGGAGCCATCATACACCATCCTAACACCTACCTATCACCATAATTATCCATTATTTCATCCTTCCACTCCATAATCAAGCTAATCAAGATAAAGATGCAAGGATAAACCATTTGTAACCATCTCCGAGAGTAGGGTTGCGATTGTGGTTAGAATTTTAATGTTTTAAACCTTGGTATTGGATTTGGATTTTATTAACCATTGCGTTAGTTTACTTTTGATGTTTGTTTGTGTACATAAACAATTTTTCGTAATTGAATGATTTGAAGTTTAATCAATTATTTGATTTGTAGTCATAAACTTTTAGGATTAGGTTCTTAGAGTAAATGACCCGTTTATCTTTAACCATTAAGCCGATTGCATATATCAAACCCTAAAACTTGTAATCAATTAGGTTATTATCCATCCAAATCAATTGTTCGGATTAACATCTGTCACTCAGTAAGGTTGAATATCTAGTCTTTTGATTATAGATGTAATCAAACGAGTTTTCCAAATAGGTTTAATCAATTGGTCTAGTTTGCTTCACAACCTGAAACTTGGAGTTGGTTATTGTCACACCCCAACCGAGTTGTTACAGTTATCTTTCTCTCAATTGTTTTACAACCAAACAATATTTAAACCGCTTGATATCGTCTGTCCGTCTTAGTTAATTAATTATTGAATAATAAACATAACTTGCACTTTCCACTGATTCCTTATGGATTCGACACCTTACCTTCCCTGTCTAGTAAATGTATTTTATAAATGTTTTTATTGACCGTTCGACATCAACCAATTTCTCAATCTTAGAACCCCTTTTTGATCATTCCTTCTTGGGTATCCAAAAAGGTTTTTTGATTTTCACACAGTCTTTGGATCTCAAGTCAATTTCATAGGCAGAACTTTCAGATTGATCAGTATTTGTTTTGGGTGCAGCTTTAGAATGGGACTGATTAAAATGATTGTTCATTTTCTTTTGTGGTTTATGCTTGTTCTTGCAGTGTCTTGCAAGGTGATATCGGTTACCACAAACATAACAACATTTTATATTAGAAACCATACAGAACTCATCAGAACTATGATACACATGATGTGGTGGGAAAGGTGATGCTTGGAAAACAACATGAAAGTTGAATCATCTGTAATCTCTATCATCAAAAGCATTTAAGTAAAATCAATCAACGTGATCTTGCTGATGAGGACCATAGTAGTTATTATCAAACTGATTGTACAATTGAGGACTTTTCCAGTGATTAGTAGTTTGTGAGAAAGTGTTTATGTGAGGTGGAATATATTTACTCAAAGTACTTGCTTTCTCATTTTCAAAAACTTTTTATTTATTTATGTCATATTCAACTTTACAATCTTTGGATGAACAACTGGGTATGTTCATCTCATCAACCACTTGTTCATTTCCTTTTGTTGTTTATGCCATTTCTTGCAATGTCTTGCAAAGTGCGATGAGTTAACACACACATAACAACATTTTATTCTAGAGACCCTACAAGACTCGTCAGAACTATGATACACATGATGTGTTGGGAAAGGTGATGCTTGGAAAGGAACATGAAAGTTGTATGATCTGTAACTTATATCATCAAAAGAATTTGAGTAAAATCAATCAATATAATCTTGTTTATGTGTACCATAGTAGTTATTATCAAAATGATTGTACAATTGAGGACTTTTCTAATGATTAGTAGTTTGTGAGAAAGAGTTTTTGTGGGGTGGAATATATTTACTCGAAGTACTTGCCTTTTCATTTTAAAAAACTTTTCTTTTATTTAAGTCATCTTCAACTTTACAATCTTTGGATGAAAAACTGGTTATGTTCATCTCATCCACCACATTTGTATTCAAATTACATCTGAAGAAAAGTTTCATCATAAATAGTTTCACAATCACTATCTGAAACAAAACTATCAAATTTTATTTAAAGTATTTTGAGAACTGCAAACATCAACACTCTCACAAATTACATGATTATTCAGAGATGATGAAAATGTATTTTTCATGGAACTAAAAGTAATATTATTACAGATTGAGTTGACAAATGATTGTTTTATATTCACATTGGAATCAAAAAGTGAATTTAAAACTCTTTTCTTTCCATCACTCATGTCCTTTTCGATAAACCCACTTTCTTCTACATGACCTACTAGAGAAGATAAATCACCATTAGAACTAAGTAATATAGGAATGGGATCAATAGTTTTGGAGACATGAGGAATAAATGTCTTAGGTTTTGGTACATGACCAATTCCATACACCATTTCGTCATCAGGTGGAATATTGAAACTAAAGTGAGGTAGGCTAGTTTAATTCTCATGAAATGAAAGTGGAATTGTTGTGTGATCAAACCCAAAACATGTCTTTTGTTTCACCCCAATTTATGCCCCAATAATCCCATTCAGCTTATTAGGCACCAATTCAAACTTGTTCACGGTTATCTTTCTTTGGGAAAGGTCTAATTCTAGCTTTTCAATTTTTCATTCAACTAAACTACTCTTCATTCTTGAAACTCATCTAGTTTATTATCCTAAAATAAAAATTCTCATTTAATTTGGACATATCATTGTTATGGGTTTTAATTCTAGTGGGAAAATCTTCTCAGCCTTTTTGAAATCACTATTCTGACATTTAATGCTTAAATATGTATCTATTAAAGCAACATTATGAGTTCTATAATTCTTTATTTTATTAATACAAGCTTGAGAGCAAAGTTTGTGTTACTAGGGAATGTTAGGGACAGTTTGGTATGCTTCAGCAGCATAGCTTGATGAGGGTTGATCTTCATTCACAAACGCCATCCCAGTGAAGGTTAGTGGATTGATTAGCTCACAGAATTGGTCATCCTCCCAATATGGTTTAGTTGAATTAGCTGACATGGTGATCATGACCTTTGAGGTTGATCCAGATTTCCCTTTTGATGAATTACCTTGACTGATTCAGGGAACTTTATGTTTCGAGGAGGTACTCTGATCAACTTTCCGTTTGTCACTTCTTCTTCCACCTTCGCTATTAGATACTTTAGTATTCTTGATGTCTTTGGCAGGCTTTGATGGGTTTGAGCATTCCTTTGCGAAGTGCCCTGTCTTATTGCAGTTGTAACACCAAAGCTTGTCCTTATCAAAACTAAGCACGTTCCCATCAGAATCCCTAAATTTATTTCTTACATACTTCTTAATGAAGTTTGATACACGATTTACAACCATGGCTATTTGGTACTTGATGTCAATTTTCTTAAGATCCTTTTATTGATTTCGATAATATCTCCTTGTTGAAAAGAATGACGTAGAAACTTTCCCTGCAACAACTCCCATGACTTGCCATAAAGGCATGAAAAAGTGCAACATGTGATTCATCAACTTGAGGAGGGGAGTAGGATTAACTGCTTGCAGACTTCTTAATCCTATGAGCTTTCAATGCTTGCTCAATAGCCTTGTCTACTGCTTCTTGAACTGGATGCAGAGTTTATGTGTTGGTTGAGAAGAAAATATCTTCACCCCATCAACTAGATGAATAGTGGGACGTGGTTGGCTGAGGAAAGTTGTGTTGACCCCTAATCCAGTAGAGATTCCAACATGATTTAGAGAACTAATATGGTTACCCAATCTGAGTGTGTCATCCATTCTAAATGACTTTATGGTGGAAGTCAAGTCAGATAGAGATGTAATTTTCAAGTTCGTTGTTGTCTTGATGGTGATCGCACTACTATTCCAGTTGCAGTAGGGTAAGGAGTTTAATAGCATATCATTGATTTCAATCTGATTATAATCAGTCCCGACACTATTAATCTTGGTGATCAATGTTTCAAACCTATGGATAAGAGATCCAATGGTTTCTCCTGGTATAAGGTTGAACCTATTGAATTTCCTTCGACATAGCCTTCTTACTGTATCTCATCTACACATTCCCTTCAAATTTGTTAACTAATGCATCCAATACACCTTTAGCAGTGGTGTGATCTCTTAAAGTTTGAGAAATTACAAATGAAAGACATACACTTAAGATGCCATAGGCCTTTTGTTCATCACTTAGCATATTTTTGTCATCATCGTCATAGGCCGTTACAGGTTTGGGAACTGGTCTAAAAGCATTATCGGTGGGAATGTGAGGACCAATCTTGTAACACCCCGTAACCGCAGCTGAAACGTAACCGGGGCGCCACAGACACCTCTGATATCAACCACATTGTTTATAAAGAAAATTGAATACATTAATATACTTCAAATTACATTATCTCATATTTCATTACCGTCTAGGTGATACACACATCATACAATACGATACATAATTCTATTTATTATAATGTATCCTAACATCCCGCACGCAAATCTTACACACATCAAGCACTTAACACGTAAGCAATCACTTCATCTTAATCGTACCTGAAAGGCATGTGAGAAAACGGGTCAACTACGAATAGTTGGTGAGTTTCACAATTCGAGTAAACCATGATAAATCATTATCAAAATATGATATTATCGATGTAATTATGCTGAGCCCACAAGTGAAACCTCTGACTATCCACCACAACCCCGTGGCATACTCCGCCCACGGACCTGCCCCAAACCGCTATGCCTAACATTACATAGCAAAATATATATAACAACAAAATAGACATGTGCAACTGGCTGGGAAACATCAGCAAATCCATGCCGGACCAGTTGGGTTTGTCAGACCAATAGTACTATTCACACTCTACCGGCTTTCAGCTAATCACTCGTGTTGCGGGGCCTTACAATGTTAGCAACTCAGACAATTTACCATCTTAGTACATTTCCGTACGATTCCCGTACAATAAAATATATATAAATCCACGCAAATCCATGCGTTCAGTATGTACTTAAACATTTCAGTAGTAATATGCTTCCGCCCCGAGAAAATATTTAAAAACAATTCAGAAAAAGGGGCTCGTGAAACTCACATTAGCACATGCAAGCAGGTAACAACAGTCATTATCAGTTAACACGTCCAATCTGTAATATGATCCCTATGATCGTTACTATACAATTACTATTAATATAACTTTAACCGTGTTAACCGGTACATCTAGGCACACTGTTAACCCAGTACTGTACCCGTTCCGGGGGCAATGTTAACCCAGAAACACTTCTAGGGACATCTGGGGACACTGTTAACCCAGTACTGTACCCATTCCGGGGGCAATGTTAACCCAGAAACACATCTCCGGACTCAGATTGTGATATCGTTTAGAGTTCAGTAGTCAAATTACTATTAGTTTGTTTTCCCCGTTTTGCGTGCCTATCACGGTTATCCGTTTTTACGTTTCAAGAAATGAGTTTGGTCACACACGACCCAAAAATAGCTGTTGACTGATAATTTAATTAAAGTTGTGACATTAGAGCTCGGTTTAGACGCCCCGATTGGCCGCGGGACCCGTTTCCGTCTTTAGTACACCGGAAGCTGTTAAATCGGACATAATTACTCAAATCATCCGAATTATTTTCGAATGATTTATTTTACTTGTTTAACTCAATTATAAGAAAATAGTTCATTTTTAGGGTTTTTATACACCGGTCAGCTCGTTTAGGGGACACTGCTTCTTGAACTGGATGCAGAGTTTATGTGTTGGTTGAGAAGAAAATATCTTCACCCCATCAACTAGATGAATAGTGGGACGTGGTTGGCTGAGGAAAGTTGTATTGACCCCTAATCTAGTAGAGATTCCAATATGATTTAGAGAACTAATATGGTTACCCAATCTGAGTGTGTCATCCATTCTAAATGACTTTATGGTGGAAGTCAAGTCAGATAGAGATGTAATTTTAAAGTTCGTTGTTGTCTTGATGGTGATCGAACTACTATTCCAGTTGCAGTAGGGTAAGGAGTTTAATAGCATATCATTGATTTCAATCTGATTATAATCAGTCCCGACACTATTAATCTTGGTGATCAATGTTTCAAACCTATGGATAAGAGATCCAATGGTTTCTCCTGGTATAAGGTTGAACCTATTGAATTTCCTTCGACATAGCCTTCTTACTGTATCTCATCTACACATTCCCTTCAAATTTGTTAACTAATGCATCCAATACACCTTTAGCAGTGGTGTGATCTCTTAAAGTTTGAGAAATTACAAATGAAAAACATACACTTAAGACGCTATAGGCCTTTTGTTCATCACTTAGGATATTTTTGTCATCATCGTCATAGGCCGTTACAGGTTTGGGAACGTGTCTAAAAGCATTATCGGTGGGAATGTGAGGACCAATCTTGTAACACCCCGTAACCGCCGAGGAAACTTAACCGTGGCGCCACAGACACCTCTGATATCAACCACATTGTTTATAAAGAAAACTGAATACATTAATATACTTCTAATTACATTATCTCATATTTCATTACCGTCTAGGTGATACACACATCATACAATACGATACATAATTCTATTTTTTATAATGTATCCTAACATCCCGCACGCAAATCTTACACACATCAAGCACTTAGTACGTAAGCAATCACTTCATCTTAATCGTACCTGAAAAGCATGTGAGAAAACGTGTCAACTACGAATAGTTGGTGAGTTTCACAATTCGAGTAAACCATGATAAATCATTATCAAAATATGATATTATCGATGTAATTATGCTGAGCCCACAAGTGAAACCTCAGACTATCCACCACAACCCCGTGGCATACTCTGCCCACGGACCTGCCCCAAACCGCTATGCCAAACATTACGTAGCAAAATATTTATAACAACAAAATAGACATGTGCAACTGGCTGGGAAACATCACCAAATCCATGCCGGACCAGTTGGGTTTGTCAGACCAATAGTGCTATTCACACTCTACCGGCTTTCAGCTAATCACTCGTGTTGCGGGGCCTTACAATGTTAGCAATTCAGACAATTACCATCTTAGTACATTTCCGTACGATTCCCGTACAATAAAATATATATAAATCCACGCAAATCCATGCGTTCAGTATGTACTTAAACATTTCAGTAGTAATATGCTTCCGCCCCGAGAAAATATTTAAAAACAATTCAGAAAAAGGGGCTCGTGAAAATCACCTTAGCACATGCAAGCAGGTAACAACAGTCATTATCAGTTAACACGTCCAATCTGTATTATGATCCCTATGATCGTTACTATACAATTACTATTAATATAACTTTAACCGTGTTAACCGGTACATCTGGGGACAGTGTTAACCCAGTACTGTACCCGTTCCGGGGGCAATGTTAACCCGGAAACACTTCTAGGGACATCTGGGGACACTGTTAACCCAGTACTGTACCAATTCCGGGGGCAATGTTAACCCAGAAACACATCTCCAGACTCGGATTGTGATATCGTTTAGAGTTCAGTAGCCAAATTACTATTAGTTTGTTTTCCCCGTTTTGCGTGCCTATCACGGTTATCCGTTTTTACGTTTCAAGAAATGAGTTTGGTCACACACGACCCAAAAATAGCTGTTGACAGATAATTTAATTAAAGTTGTGACATTAGAGCTCGGTTTAGACGCCGCGATTGGCCGCGGGACCCGTTTCCGTCTTTAGTACACCGGAAGCTGTTAAATCGGACATAATTACTCAAATCATCCGAATTATTTTCGAATGATTTATTTTTACTTGTTTAACTCAACTATATGAAAATAGTTCATTTTTAGGGTTTTTATACACCGGTCAGCTCGTTTAGGCGAACTTTACCGGTTTACGCGTTTTAAACCTTAAAAGTTTGTTTTTATTTTCTTTTTTAGCACAAATAATTATCCGTTTTGTCTCGGACTTCAAATTTTACACAAATCACTTTTTGACAGTGGGGAATTTTATAAAAATATTTCCAGAATTAATTTTTATATTTAAAATTTATTTATCTATTTTTAAACGCCATTTAAACACTAAAATATTTCGTAAATACCAAACGACCTTTGAAAAATCCCAAATTTTTCCTGGATGACCCCTGCCATCCACCTAGTCCCCTGAAATTTTTCCAGAACCAAAATCTCTTTTTACATGCCATTTTCACTAAAACGAGCTAGAAAACCCTAAAACTCGTTTAACCGAAAGGCCTACTTAGACTTCTCCAACGGACCTAAAATTTTGTGTGTGACTTTTACATGTTATAAAAAGCCTATCTGGAAATTTCCAGAATTATTCATGATATTTAACTATTTTTCACCATTTTTAGCCAAAACCGAGCATTAAATTCACCAAATATTCATCCTTTATCCAAAAATTACCAAAATTTCACAGAACTCTTATTTTCATGTATTTAACACCTCTGTAAAATTTCATGACCTAACTCTAAACCATCCATAATCTGTCCAAAAATCCATAACCGAACATAAACCGAATATACCTTTTGTTTTCCGCCACTACAAGCTACAAACTCGTCTTTCCGCCTTATCTACCACTAAATACAGAACCTACAACCAACATACCACAATACCAAGCAAGTTACACTCACGATCAAGCCTCTTACACTACAGTTTCGGTTATTGTTTCAAAACTAAAGTTTAAACCGTAAAAATTCGTTTTTGGTTCGTTTAACTCCTTTCTTGGACCAAGATCCCTTGTATAACCCGTATACATCACTTGATCATGCAAGAATCGGTTTTCATCTTTGAAACCTCATTTTCTTGCAAATAAACTCAAGAAACGAAGATGAACACGTACCATTAAATCGAAAATTCTTTTTCTGTGCTTTAATTCACTTATCCCGAAGCTTTAATACTTCGTAACATCACTAAATATTATAGATATCGTCTATAATTGAACCCTCGAATCGTTCGGGTTTCAATAACTATCGATCGATTAATCGCATATTCAATACGATGAATTATATATTCACGTACAATCAATACAGTGAACCATGTATTCTCGTATAATTACTATGGTAATTCATGTACCCGACATTACATATAACGTAACTATTGTCTACCGGCTAGGGTATACCTGGTTTAGTCGGAATCGTTACATTCTCCCCCCGTTAAGAAATTTCGTCCTCGAAATTTTACACGCCCACTATCCCCTTCCGAGAGAAAGGCGGGGGTTTTTCCTTCAGAATTCACCCTCGCGTTACCAGGTATAATCTGGTCCTCGCTGTGAATTCCACTTAATCTTAATCAATAAAGCTTGGTGTGTCCAAACTGTTTAGTTTTCCCTTCTACTATCTCTACGGAATTATTTATGATATCAAGCATGTCTTCTATGAGTACCTCCATTACCGGTACTTTCGTTGCCTCATTGTTTAGGTACTTTTCAATCCGTGTACATGGAAAAACGTCACGTATAGTACTTAGCCCCTGGAGTACTTTAATCGATAAACTAAATGACCAATCATGGAGATAGTCTCATGAGGTCCAATATATTAAGGAGCTATTTCGGTTTTGCCAAACCTCATATCACCTCTCTAAGGTGATGCCTTAAAAATGCCTTATCGCCTCTTTCCAGTGACAATGGTTTCCTTTGAATGTTGGCATAAATCCTTTGCCAATCTCGCGTTGCTTTCAACTTATCTTAAATATTATAGATCCGATTGGTTGTTTCTCGAATCAATTCAAATCTTATGGCTTGATTGACGCCCATTTTCAATTTAACAAATTGGTGATAATTACTTCACCCATAGTAAGCTTCAAGCTCTCGATGCTTCCTTCCCCGCCTTCCAATAATGGAAGTAGGATGACTATTTCGATCTGAGATAATTGAAAATGGTACTCCACGAAGAGATACCATTTCATCATCATGAATTTGGGCGAGAATTCATTGTGGTAATCGTCATGGATTGGGATAAAATGTGAGGATTGGTTAATCGATCCACGATTACCAATTTACATCATGCCTTTGATATACCTTGGGAATTTGCGTCCCGAAATCCATTGTAATCTATTCCCACTATCATTGGCGAATTTTCTGTCGTTGTGGCGTTCCCTAGGGTTTTCGGTGTGCAGCCTTATCCCTTGCATAACTTAAATATTCACCAACATACGTAACCATATCTTTCTCCAAACTCGGCCATTAACAAAATCCTTTCAGATATTCGTATCATCAATGGTCTAATCCGATCCTCTCTACTTAATCATCGGCTACTATGTTAGCCTTGCCGGGGTGATAACGGATGTCACAGTCATAATCGCTTAACAACTCGACCCATCTTCGTTGCCTCATATTCAGTTCTTTCTGATCGAATATGTGCTGCAAACTTTTATGATCGGTGAAGATGGTGCACTTCGTACCGTAGAGATAATGTCTCTAGATTTTAGGTGCGAAGATAACCGCTCCCAGTTCTAAGTCATGAGTAGTGTAATTTTTCTCGTGTACTTTTAACTGTCGGGAAGCATAGACTATAACCTTATTATTCTGCAACAACACGCATCCTAACCCTCTACGCGATGCGTCACAATACGCGACAAAACCATTGTCTCCATCGGGGAGACTTAAAATCGGCGCTTGGCACAAATTTTGCTTTAATGTTTGAAACGCCGTTTCCTGCTCTTCTCCCCATTCATACTTTCGATCCTTTTGAGTCAGGAGAGTTACAGGTTGGGCGATGCTGGAAAGTTCTCTATAAATCGACGATAATATCCAGCTAAGCCTAAGAATTGGCGGATTTCCTTTGGCGATTTAGGCGCTTGCCAATTCTTAATTACTTCAACCTTACTCGGATCAACGTGTATTCCTTGGTGGTTTACAACGTGACCGAGGAATTGCACTTCTTGTAACCAGAAGTTACACTTGGAGAATTTTGCATACAACTCCTCCTGATTCAGAAGCTCTAAAATTATTCTTAAGCGTTGCTCGTGCTCTTCTTTACTTTCCGAGTAGGTCAAAATATCGTCAATAAACACGATGACGAATTTGTCGGGGTAGGGTTTACAGACTCGATTCATGAGGTCCATGAACACTGCCGGCGCATTTGTTAGTCCGAAAGGCATAACTAAGAATTCATAACGGCCGTAACGAGTCCGAAACGCTGTTGTTGCAACGTCCTCCTCTTGGATTTTCGTTTGGTGATAACTATATCTATGATCAATTTTCTAAGAATACATCGCCCCTTGCAGTTGGTTAAACAGATCATTTACTTCGAAGAAGTGAATACCTATTCTTGATCGTCACTTTATTCAATTCTCCCTAATCAATACATATCCTAATACTTCCGTCCTTCATTTCCCAAATAACACTGGTGCACCCCATGGTGACTAACTAGGTCGTATAAATCCTTTATCCAACAATTCTTGCAAATGATTGGATAATTCTTGCATCTCGGACGGTGCAAGTCGGTAGGGTGCTTTAGCAACAGGGCCAGCTTGAGGCATTAAATCGATTCTGAATTCGACCTGTCGGGTTGGCGGTAATCCAGGAAGTTCTTCTGGGAAAACTTGTGGAAATTCGCGTACCTCCGGGATATCTTCTGTATGTTTTCTTTTAAATCATACACTTTTCTCTGTATCTAATCGCTTCATCGTCCGAAAGAGAGCTTCTAATCATCTTCTTTTCATATTTGATTTCAGCTTCATGTTGAGTTAGCCAATCCATGTTAACAATTACGTCAAAACTTCTTAACTTTACTGGTCGTAGGTCAATAAGGAAAGGTTAATCGTTCAGAATAATAGGACAATTCCGAACAATTTAGTTAACCATTAGGGATTTACCGTTAGCGATTCTACAGTATGGGGTTCTATAGTTTCACTAATCGGTATCTTTCCAAAGGGTAGGAGGTTAACAGGAACTAACTTCTATCGGCGACCGTAAAAATATCACTGAAGCCTATTGATTTAAAACTACAACATACTTAATACCGCCTTTGGATCATGACGTGCTTTGTTCGAATTATTCACAGAAGCACGGCTCCTTGCTTGATCAGAGGTTGATGCTTGTCATGAGGTTCGTCTTCCAACGACATCTTGGTTCAACTTTGGGCAATTTCTCTTGAAACGTTCTGTATTGCCATATTGATAGCAAGTACAACTGTTTGGCATAATTTGATTTCTTTGGATGGATTGTTATTGAAGCTGTTGGGTTCGAAGTGGTTGTACACGAATGGGTTGGGGTTGCCGGTTCACATGGCTTCAATTGGTTCTATAATTGGGGCATTACGTCCATCTTTACCACACCTGTGGCCTACTATCACTCGACCTTCTTCTTCCTGCCGATAACCATATTTTCCATATTTAGGGAAGGACCCTTCATGCGATTCATGTTTTCACACCAGAACTAGTCTTAGTATAATTCTGGGTTGTAGGACATACCTACTTATTCAAAAGCCTATCTTGCACTATACCTTTATCATTTCTCTTCTTTAACACTCGACGTCTCACCTAACGTCCTTCCACTCCGCTTCCCATAGAGTCAAATATATCAATGCTGGCTTGTGACACAACCCTTCCAAAGGCTGTATATTTTACAGGATTGACTATACTCCTTATCGATGGAGTTAGTCCCCAATATAGCGCTCACTTCGCCTAGTTTCAGGAGTAATTAGCCATGTTACTAGACATGACAGTTCCTTCAAACGATTAGCGTGTTCTAAGTGATCAGCACACAACATTTCTTTCTTCCATAGCTCAGTTTCCAATCTCTGAACTTAATTACTCGAATAAAAGTGCTCTAGCACAAGAATTTTAAATTCCGACCATATCATCTGAGTAATAATTTTCTAACCATAATTTTGTACCATCGTGTTCCATCACGATACAACATAATCTACCAACATATCTGTAGCATATTTCACTACACAATGTTCTAGGCTCTTACCAATATCCTTAACCATTTCGATCTTTTCTATCCACTCGCTAGTCTTTTCCTCCCTTTACCCTCAGTAAACTATTAATAATTTCCTTAACACAACCAACAAACATATCCTTCATACCGGATCTAATTCATTACGACTACTATTCATGTTTAGTTTATAACTAATACTTGTAGTCATAATAGTATTCGGTGGGACATTATCACTTTTAGTAATACCACTAAGAATTGAAATATTCGTATTCATGTGATTGCTCGATCTATAATTCTTTGATCACATTTGCACCAACACTAGCAGTGATCTGTGATACAACATTCGGTATCATCATCTGCTATCTTTGAGCAATCAACTGAATCATATCAGTCTCCATCATTGGAGTTATTCCTTTTATGTCATTCTGCCGTACCCATCCCGTACGCAGTAATCAATACTAATCTCACCTTATAACTCGTTACCAGCTCAATCATAACAGCAGGTACCCATACACACCAAATATTATCATACATATTACACATACCAGTATCTAGTATATGTGTCCCCCAAATATAATAGCGTATGGACTTAACCTGACGTCGGTTAATGTTTAAATATGTTTCATAACCCTTGTCACCAACTGACATGTCGATCTTTCTCAACAAAGATTAATGTTTAATATGCTTGATTTCAATATCCTTCTGCATGTCAGCATAACCGATACATGCTCATCGTGAGCACCAAACGATTACGTACCACGGAGTTATAATATCCGTGTCTATTTGTATACCCGGCATACACGGTATACCACCTACGAACGAACAATCAACTATGCTATAATGATTCCAACACCTCTTTGTGTATGGGTAATCATTCTATTCGAGTATACATAGGTATAGGCATCTAACGGATGTAAGGATAACATAGGGAGTTGCAAGGTTTGAGGTAATCGCGCAACCCATGTTGCCCTCAAATATTATCAATTACTATTATGGGAAACTCTATCACTTGCTCAGTCATTGTCCTCCGGCGTTCTAGGTTCGCTAAAATCGGTAATTCTCGATCTGAAGGTGGTATGTCTCATATGTTTGAGAGTGTGAAATACACATATATATTTCTATATATTATTTCTATCTGCTCATTTATTATCAAATTTATTATTAATATTATTATTATTATTTTTTATTTATTTTTTATTTTTTTTTTACCTTAATGGAATAAGAATGGGTTCACGTACAGGTCCGTCCGTACGTGAGGGTCAGCGGTTCGGGTGAACATATGGGGTTATTAGGATATACGGTACCGGTGTTGGTAGGGTAAGGGATTTATCAATTTTGGTTGGGAGTGACGGTTACTAGATATTTCTGGTTAATGTCAAACGGGAGATCTAACTTGGTACTATCATAACTATGGCCCGATAAGCTAGACTTATCATCAACCGATGCTCTAGAAATTTCAGCATCCTTGGTACTTTTATTATTTTATCCCCCGGTTCCTTATCCGGGTCCTATTTCTCAATACATGTATCCACAAGATATGTACATATATATATACACATTAGTACGCATAAATAATATTATATACTTTACACATATGTTGCCATTTTTACCTATTAATGTACCCCGTGACTTCCCCTGAATTCCCTCGTGCAGACAAGTCTGTTATTATGTTCCGGACCATAATAACTCACTTGTCCATCCAAGTTCATCCAGATCTCGTCACTATAAATTATTAGTTGATATTCAGATCCTATAATACTTGAGCTACTGGTTATATTTTAGGTATCTTTTAAAGACATCCTAATTCTTTATAACCAATGGCTCTGATACCAACTTCTGTAACACCCCGTAACTGCAGCGAAAACGTAACCGGGGCGCCACAGACACCTCTGATATCAACCACATTGTTTATAAAGAAAACTGAATACATTAATATACTTCAAATTACATTATCTCATATTTCATTACCGTCTAGGTGATACACACATTATACAATACGATACATAATTCTATTTATTATAATGTATCCTAACATCCCGCACGCAAATCTTACAAACATCAAGCACTTAGCATGTAAGCAATCACTTCATCTTAATCGTACCTGAAAAGCATGTGAGAAAACGGGTCAACTACGAATAGTTGGTGAGTTTCACAATTCGAGTAAACCATGATAAATCATTATCAAAATATGATATTATCGATGTAATTATGCTGATCCCACAAGTGAAACCTCTGACTATCCACCACAACCCCGTGGCATACTCCGCCCACGGACCTGCCCCAAACCGTTATGCCTAACATTACATAGCAAAATATACATAACAACAAAATAGACATGTGCAATTGGCTGGGAAACATCAGCAAATCCATGCCGGACCAGTTGGGTTTGTCAGACCAATAATACTATTCACACTCTACCGGCTTTCAGCTAATCACTCGTGTTGCGGGGCCTTACAATGTTAGCAACTCAGACAATTACCATCTTAGTACATTTCCGTACGATTCCCGTACAATAAAATATATATAAATCCACGCAAATCCATGCGTTCAGTATGTACTTAAACATTTCAGTAGTAACATGCTTCCGCCCCGAGAAAATATTTAAAAACAATTCAGAAAAAGGGGCTCGTGAAACTCACCTTAGAACATGCAAGCAGGTAACAACAGTCATTATCAGTTAACACGTCCAATCTGTAATATGATCCCTATGATCGTTACTATACAATTACTATTAATATAACTTTAACCGTGTTAACCGGTACATCTGGGGACACTGTTAACCCAGTACTGTACCCGTTCCAGGGGCAATGTTAACCCAGAAACACTTCTAGGGACATCTGGGGACACTGTTAACCCAGTACTGTACCCATTCCGGGGGCAATGTTAACCCAGAAACACATCTCCGGACTCAGATTGTGATATCGTTTAGAGTTCAGTAGTCAAATTACTATTAGTTTGTTTTCCCCGTTTTGCGTGCCTATCACGGTTATCCGTTTTTACGTTTCAAGAAATGAGTTTGGTCACACACGACCCAAAAATAGCTGTTGACTGATAATTTAATTAAAGTTGTGACATTAGAGCTCGGTTTAGACGCCCCGATTGGCCGCGGGACCCGTTTCCGTCTTTAGTACACCGGAAGCTGTTTAATCGGACATAATTACTCAAATCATCCGATTTATTTTCGGATGATTTATTTTTACTTTTTTAACTCAATTATATAAAAATAGTTCATTTTTAGGGTTTTTATACACCGGTCAGCTCGTTTAGGCGAATTTTACCGGTTTACGCGTTTTAAACCTTAAAAGTTTGTTTTTATTTTCTTTTTTAGCACAAATAATTATCCGTTTTGTCTCGGATCTTCAAATTTTGCACAAATCACTTTTAGACAGTGGGGAATTTTATAAAAATATTTCCAGAATTAATTTTTATATTTAAAATTTATTTATCTATTTTTAAACGCCATTTAAACACTAAATATGTCGTAAATACCAAACGACCTTAGAAAAATCCCAAATTTTTCCTGGATGACCCCTGCCATCCACCTAGTCCCCTGAAATTTTTCCAGAACCAAAATCTCTTTTTACATGCCATTTTCACTAAAACGAGCTAGAAAACCCTAGAACTCGTTTAACCGAAAGGCCTACATAGACTTCTCCAACGGACCTAAAATTTTGTGTGTGACTTTTACATGTTATAAAAAGCTTATCTGGAATTTTCCAGAATTGTTCATGATAATTAACCATTTTTCACCATTTTTAGCCAAAACCGAGCATTAAATTCACCAAATATTCATCCTTTATCTAAATATTACCAAAATTTCACAGAAATCTTATTTTCATGTATTTAACACCTCTGTAAAATTTCATGACCTAACACTAAACCATCCATAATCTGTCCAAAAATCCATAACCGAACATAAACCGAATATACCTTTTGTTTTCCACCACTACAAGATACAAACTCGTCTTTCCGCCTTATCTACCACTAAATACAGAACCTACAACCAACATACCACAATACCAAGCAAGTTATACTCACGATCAAGCCTCTTACACTACAGTTTCGGTTATTGTTTCAAAACTAAAGTTTAAACCGTAAAAATTCATTTTTGGTTCGTTTAACTCCTTTCTTGGACCAAGATCCCTTGTATAACCCGTATACATCTCATGCAAAAATCGGTTTTCATCTTTGAAACCTCATTTTCTTGCAAATAAACTCAAGAAACGAAGATGAACACGTACATAACTCGATCTTTACCTCGTTGTTCTTGCTACAAATCTCGGTTTTTAGTTCATGGAGTTGAGAGAAAATGAAGATTGTTGAATGTTTGTGTTTAAAAAAAATAACAAGGCAATGGGGTGATCCCCTTATGCCGATCGGAATTCAATGGGGGGTGGGGTGGGACCCACCTCTCCATTTCTAGCCACATGTTTGGATTTCTGAAATCTGGATAACGTTTTGGATAATCTGGTTCAGTTCGTTTTTCGGTTAAATGTTTAATCTAACTTAAAACGAGGCTAAAACGGTCGTTTTCGGCTTAAAAAAAATTTATTTAAAACCAATTTAAAAACTTTAAAAACTTAAACCATGACATAAAAACATCATATTATTAATAATTGCGCATCTTTTTTGGCTTGATCGATCGTCTCTTGCTCGGTTTGGTTGTAACATCCTAAAAATTTTAATGATGAATAAAGGAAGTTATGTTTAGTGATTTCGCGTAATTAATTAATATCGGGTAGGGAGCGGGTCTTGGACGTGGATTAATTGAGATGGGTTAAATGAGAATGGGATTTCAGGGATATAAATACCCCCAAAATCCCAAAATATCTTCATTTTCACCAAACTCCCTAACACCCCAAAACACACACACACACCACACGCATACCGCCGCCGGCCGGCCGAGCCAAGGGAAGAGTCGGGCAGGTCTGAGAGAGAGAGCGATTAGTGTACTAGCAAGTAAACGAGATCCAAACAAGCCCAAAAAGGTATGATTCTTGATCTTTGAAGTTTAAAGATCCAAGCTTTTTTAGTGTATAAGCGACCGAAAATGGTCGGGAAGCGTAGTGGGTGATATTGAACCATAGCAAGGGTGTTAAAATCGCTTAAAATGCTGGAAAGAAACCGAACAGCGGCTGTCTGGGCAACTTCGCCTGCATCTGGGCAACTTCGCCTTCAAAGCGATGAACTTTGCCTGCAAGCTAAGTTCGCCTGATGAACTTCGCCTGCAAGCTAAGTTCGCCTGATGAACTTCGCCTGCAAGCTAAGTTCGCCTGATGACAACTTCGCCTGAGGCCAAGTTCACCTGATGACAACTTCGCCTAACGCCAAGTTCGCCTGATGACAACTTCGCCTAAAGCTAAGTTCGCCTAAGGTTTAACTTCGCCTAAAGCTAAGTTCGCCTAAGGTTTAACTTCGCCTAAAGCTAAGTTCGCCTAAGGTTTAACTTCGCCTAAAGCTAAGTTCGCCTAAGGTTTAACTTCGCCTAAAGCCAAGTTCGATTAGGAAGTAAACTAAAAATCTAATGAAAAATGTGTTAAGACAGTTAATGGAAATAAAATTTTTCCAAGCTGACCTGGCAGCTCGACCCCAGCCAGGGGCTCTGCCCCTTGGACCATGCTAGGGGCTGCCGCCCCTAGACCCCGCTGCCAGGGGCGCTGCCCCCGGACCCCCGTTCGTTGTGGGTCATATAAAGATAGACATACATTATGAGAAGTGATAGTTAATTGACGTATACTTGTTATACAGTCAGCCGTGCACAACTGAAGAAAGGAATTACGATTAACGGTGAACGTAACCGTGTTCAGGTGAGTTTCTAGCCCCATTCCTTGTTATGTTTTCGGGGCTGTGTGTATACTTGATGTGTTGTTAATACATTTATCCTAAGTGATAAGTGTATGCCCTATGTGATATATGTGTTATGTAAGAATGATTGCTTGATGGTACGTGAACGATCTTCGGATATTGCACGTACTGTCAGGTTGTAATGCTATGTATAAGGTAAGTATAGTATGAATGCTTATGCGTATGAACGTGATAGAGATAATAAAAGAAGGAAATAATGATGTATGGTCGTATGGTTACGAAAAAGGGTACCGAGCCCTAATAATACTCGAGGTATGATGTATGGTTGTATGGTTACGAAAAGGGTACCAAGCCCTAATAATACTCGAGGTATGATGTATGGTTGTATGGTTACGAAAAGGGTACCAAGCCCTAAAAATACTCGGGGTATAATGTATGGAACGAAGAGGGAATCGAACCCTACTAATATTCGAAAACTAGGGACCAGACCCTTATAATATCTGTGATGTTAGGGAATCGAACCCTTCTAATATTCGAAACTAGGGACCAGACCCTTATAATATCTGTGATGGTAGGGACCAGACCCTTATAATATCTGTGATGTTAGGGAATCGAACCCTTCTAATATTCGAAAACTAGGGACCAGACCCTTATAATATCTGTGAGGTTATAGGGCGAAAGGCTCTTTAAAACGTATGATTATGTATGCAAAGAAAGTATGAAGGTAAAAATGAAAGTAAAAGCACTTAAGTGTGTATGAAAGAAAGTTAAGAGGTTAAGTATGAAGTGTAAAGAATGTATTGTATGATTATGTGATTAACTAGAACTCACTCAGCGTAGCTGACTTTTAGTATGCACGCACGCAGGTGAGTAGGATGAGACAGCTGGCTTGAGCGGGGACACATGGCAGAAGAATAAGAGCCTGGCATCTGAAGACTTACGATGTTTTAATTTTAATGTTTTAATGTGAAAGACAAAGGACGTTTTGAGACAAGTTATGAAATATTGTAATGTTTTATGAAAGTTTTATATTCCGCGTAAATGTTTTAATTAACTCTGATATTTAGAACTGTGTTTATGAGTAAATCCAACACGAAAGTAGGGTTACCGGTAACGGGGCCTTACATTGGTATTAAAGGTTTCGTTTAACGTACCGACGTACCATTAAATCGAAAATTCTTTTTCTGTGCTTTAATTCACTTATCCCGAAGCTTTAATACTTCGTAACATCACTAAATATTATAGATATCCCCCTCGATTCGTTCGGGTTTCAATAACTATCGATCGATTAATCGCATATTCAATACGATGAATTATATATTCACGTACAATCAATACAGTGAACCATGTATTCTCGTATAATTACTATGGTAATTCATGTACCCGATATTACATATAACGTAACTATTTTCTACCGGCTAGGGTATACCTAGTTTAGTCGGAATCGTTACAAATCTTGTAACAACTCGGTTCTTCCATTTTTTATTCACCCGACCTGTTTTATGTTCGAAATTTTAAATCAACAAAGCATCGCGTTATTCAAGTTAATATTATTTTATTAATAATTATTTAGTATATTTATTTAATATATATATAAAATAACTTTGGTTTATGTAAAATTCTTACCCTAAAGTAAACTTTAATCTATGTTTGTTTCCACCTCTAATACCAAGGGACTGATCTGCAATATCCTTGTATTATGATCCATCCAACAAATTAACCCATAAACCAGACCCATACCCATGACCAATTACCAAACCCGCAACCCGTTTATCATTCTTGGACCACAATTCTCGCCATATTCTTGGAAATCAAACCGTAATACTTGTTAATATTTCCATAAACTACCTCACCAACATTCTTGATTTGGAAAACAGAATCTCGTTTATACGAATTATTAATTATAAGAACCGTCCTTAAGTCAATGGAGTATATACTATAGAATCGATGAAAATTCAATTACTTTTGGCTGAACCGTCCTTTACCCGTCGCAAGTGAAACCCCCATGTTTAATTTAGTTATATCAATCTTCAAATGCCCATTCGTCATCGGGTATAGTCGGCCTGCCTCGTCCAATTAAACCAACGATATTTCTTCGTTTAAGGTAATTGATACACGTATTTGCATCGTTATAATTCATGCAACATTAACCCTAACTTTAATTAATCTAATATAGAGCGGTTTGAACAATTTCGTAAATTAGTGTTTATAGGGTTTTGGGGTAACTGTTTATAATTAATTGTGTTCTGTTTATAACTCAAATATTTGGGTAGATCAGATGGTTAGTGTTTGTGTGTTGGAAACAGGTGGTCGCGGGTTCGAATCTGGCCACACGAATTTTTAGATTTTATTTTCTTTTTATGAATTTATTATTATTATTATTACTATTATTATTATTATTAAATGATAAACTATAATAATTATTAAATAAACATTATTATATTAAAACTGACATCGTGAAGTAATGTTTCTTGTCAAATCACGTTAAAAACTTTTGTTTACCTATGTATATACATATGTATTATAAGCACATATATATATATGTATATATATACTGTAATGGAAATCATCGTTACTTTATTAAAACCCAGCATTAATATTGGTGTTTCGTTGAACGTCTTTATAAATTTGTAAATTTATATATATATTATATACATATTCAATAAACATGTTGAGTAGATTTTCCTTAAAAGATTTATACAAAATATTTATTTACATCTTACTACATATTATATTTATTTCGATTATCTATTTATTTATATTAGTATTATCTATACTATATAATAAATAAAGGTTTTCTTTTGCCACATGTTTTTAACTTATGCATTCTTATTATTTCTTCCCGCCTCCCTCTCTTATTAGTTACACACAAATTATACATATTTTTTCAAAGTTCTTTTTATATAACTTGCTTAATGATTTTCATAATTTCTTTTACAACCCATATTTTATTAAAAAAAATAGGTTTGTTTATAAATCATTTTATAAACCGAACATATTCATTATTTAACTTGTCTTATATAAATTATATCATTTTTATATATAAGAATACATTTACAGATATCTAAAACATTTTAGCTCCTAAAACGTACTTAGCGGGTTCATTGTTTAAAACACGTGGATCTTTAACGTAACCTGACCGCCTTCTTTTCCTTTCTAACTGTAATCTCTTTCTTTCTATCCATATATTGCCGATCAAAACCTTATTGATTCTCTTCACTTCATGTTCTTCGACTGATCGAAAGCGTTCTTCCATTGATGACCAGATAATATTGTTGTGATTGTACCGTTTATGTTCTCATTATACTATTTAGAGTAAACTATGGTTTCATCTATGTGGTTTATCCAAATCTGCAGTTTTAGTCTAATAATTTCAAATTTGTGATTTTCGTTCCTATGGTTTCATTTCACTTGCAATTAAACCCGAATTCATTAACCTCCCAATTCAGGTCGTTAAACCGATGATCGTGCCCCTCACGTTATGGACAGTTTTGTCATTTTTTCTCCCTAAATAAACCTCAGTCCTAATTCGCAATCCCCTCACCTTATTGATTCACTTTAGTTGTTACCATATTTTTAGTATATCATCTAATATTTTATCGAAAGAAATATTTAGATATTTATGTTTTATTTTAAAGTTTGTGAATTGTAGTTGTAATTTACCTTCGAACTTATTTAATGTAATACTTAACTTTATTTATCATTCTTTTATTTATAAAGTTATCACTTATAGGATTAAGTTGTTTAACCCGTGTAAGACACGCGTACATAACCTAGTTTATTCAAATAATTAAATGTATATCTCACTTTATATTTAATTAAATTATTTTATTTAATTTAGATTTTATTATTTTAAGCGTATCTTATATTAATTTAATTATTTAAGTATTTACTTATATATATTCTTAGGTAATTATTAGGGAAATTATAATTAATAAGACTATTAAAAAATTACGACCATGAAATTTAATCAATAAATATCTTAATCCCAAACATAACACAAATCATATCGAAATCTTAGTTAAACTAAATCATGTTATATCTTTATAATTAATCTCATTGCCATTATTTAACTAGGAATCCTTGTCGGTATATCCCGAAGGGTTCATCTTTCTCACATCATCCTCACTTATCTTTCGTCCTTCCGATCATGTGAGTAATCACTCCCCTCTTTTACTGTTTTTAAATCATTTTGGGAAAATATTTGTATCGTATCATATTTACGTATTATCTAATATTCAAAACCAAAACTGTTTAATTCTTGTGTGTATATCAGTTTATGCCTAACTTGCTATTTGCTTACTTGCTTTATTTGAACCGCATTCGGAGAGGTCCAGCATATTCTCAGTCTAGTATGATCATACGACCGTCGTAGTGGCCGGCGTCCGACGCATTGACAATGGTTTCACGGACACCTCATTTTTGGTAACCAATGCCCATTCGCATGGCAACAGTTTAGCCCTTTCTTTATGTTTGATTGTTTGTGTATGTGCTATGATTTAAATGTTTATTTCACATGAACAGTTTGCATCTTTCTTTATATATTATATATATATTATTACTATTGTGTCTTAAACTAGTGTGTTACTCACTCAACATGTGTCGTTGAAAAATTATATTTTATACGCATTTGCAGGTTATCAGCTTGGTTGTTTAGCAAGATGAAGATCACGTAGAGACGCTTTTTAGGATAAAAAATTAATTAATCATTGTTGTTATTTCATTATACTTGATTTACTTAACTGTAATTGTTTTATTTGAAATTATTAAATTGATATTGAAAATTATAATGTTGCATTATAGTAACCTTCGAAAAGCTGTGAGCAATCAGTTCACGCCCCGGCATTTCAGCCGTAGGTTGGGGTGTGACAACTCTCAGTTGATCTGAAAAGAGAATAATAAATTCTTCTTATATAGTTCTTGAAACACCACTTGAATTCCTCAAAGTTATTATCCCAGTTGAGTATTCTTTTGGGTTTGTTGGTGATTCCAACCTCATTCTCAAAGATAATGAAGCTCTTTAATGTTTCAATATTAGTTGTCATCATGCAAATCAGTAATAAGATTAAACAGATTTTGCTAAAAGTTCCAAGTACAAATGGATCGAATTGAAAAGGATTTAAATCGGATAGGTAAACGAATCAAATAGGAATTCAATTGAATCAAATAGGAAATTGAATCGAATCAAATTGAAAAGGCAGTTTTGAATTTTGATTTGATTGGTTTCTGAACTCAGTTCGAATGGTTTAATTCGATTCGAATCGTTTTATTCTCGATTTGAATGGTTTGTAATTCAATTTGATATGCTTTCCAGAAGGTACAGATTGTACTTTTCACACAAGTACAATTTTATCCACTTATAGAAACTCAATTGGAACTTAATGAGAACTTGTAGATCTAGAAACATGAATTTTCAAGCTTAAAACCACACAAATTTCTTGAATCTAACCACTTTTAACAACACGTGAATACCCAAACACGCTTCTTTCAAACCCGAACACTTTAAACAACCTTATTTCAAACTTGCCAACACACTTTTAACAAACAAATAAACCCGTAAACCCACTTTAACACTTGAATACATGTCTTCGACACACACACAAGACCAAAATCCAAGGTTGTGACCCTAGAAGCACAACTAGTATAGTCAAAAGCTCTGATACCAATTGTAGATCCTATGAACGGATCAAAAATTAATAGTTCTTGAATCCATCTCTAACTACAAGCTAGAGGAAAACACTTGTAGCCAACCAAGATCTCTGATCTAGTTTGGTTTTAGTTATTTACCCGAAATGCTAAGAGAGAGGAGTAGAGAGAAGAGTTGGTGTGAGGATAAGATAATTGACAAAAGGTTATGTTAGAACGTGCATGCTTCACCTTTTATAGGTGAAGCCATGCCATGCTATGCTTCATTATTTACGGCCCAATGTGCTCAATATCACATTTCCTTAGGCCCAAACATACATTAAAAAAAACCGACAAGCTAACTAAGTTACATCGTGAATAGTTCAAACTAATACAAAGGACTAATTAACAAATGTGTCCCTACAAAAAGAAGAGAGCATGATGTTCACAAAAGTTTATGGTGTATATGTTAATTGTGAAGTCATCTCAAATGAATAAAGTGATGTGTTCGTAATTAGCCAAAGTGGTGTGCTTATTGATAGAGAAATTAACGAGGGCGTCTAGAAAAAATTGATGGGGTGTCACAATAAAATTCAAGGCTTTCCTTGTATGCGGAAAAGGGTATTGGGGCTTTTCGTAGATAAGCGGTGGAGATTTTCTGAAATCTTGGATGAAAGAGGCTGAAGCTACTGAATGGACTAGTCAAGGGCAATGTGTAATGCAAAAATGAGGAATTCTAGGGTATGTTTCGAGAGAGCAATTAGAGGTGGAGCATATAGGATAGTAGTTCAATCAACGTATAAATATCCCAAGTGAAGCATTTTCAAGAATCAAGTTTAACGAGATGCAAGAGTTATTGGGCACTAAAGATCTCTGAGTCAGATTCAGAATAAAGGGGTGATTGTTCAAACGATTAACATGAGATAATGATACAAGAAAAGAGTATTTAAAATATGTACAAATCATTTTAAAGATTATCCAAGTGTTTAAAAATTATAGGTAAAGGTTTTATTTAAAATTCGATTTACATTTATCAGTCGAATTGAATGGTTAACGTATTAGATTGGGATTGGTCTGAGCTATTAATTTTATTATAAAAAATACAAGTAATTTAAGAGAGGGAGTGGGACAATTTACAAAGGATGTTAATTCTTTGTGAATATCCGTGGGTTTCGTTTAATTCTTAAACGAACTAACCTTCTTTTTGTTTAGTTTCCTAACATCGGTATTTGAATTCAGTTTTGGTTTCAGAATATGGGTTTCAGAATATAGAGTGTGTTGAATATTCTAGTGCAATTGAGATTAACTTTTTGATCAAGTTAATTTTATTATGAATCGAAATAAGTCAGGTACGTGCTGAACGTGTATTTGATCTTATTATAACCTTATTGGTACTTAGAGGTGAAGCCTCTATGTAAGTCCCGAATCTAGATCACTACAATTATGATATTAATATAACAAGTATAGGTGCGGAATACTGATACTTGGTGATTCAAGAACACGAGTTAATAATTAAGAATAACACGGAATTGCTTCAAAACACACGTATATTAAGAATACGTCGGGTGCTTAAGCACTTACAATACTTGAAAACAAATAACTAGGAATCAACAGCCTTAACCCTATGCATGATAACATCTATATATAGGGACACCAACAACCTGGCCGGCCCAAACTAACAAAAGCCCACCGAGAACACATAGATGTTCTCGGCTCACATACAAACCCAAAACCCAAGCCCAAACCAAGTCAAACTAAATACAAACTAAACTCAAACCACATAAACTAGGCCCAACAATCTCCCCCTTGGTTTGTAGCCTTGTCTTTTAGTCATATTCCATGTAGTCTATATCAGCATCTTTCAAAGCACCCGCCCAATATCTGCATCTGATAATTGAAGCTACCAAACTGGTGAATTCTTTCGCGGCCATTTCAAATATCGGATCGGCAATTATCTGGATCGTACTTAATGTCTTGATGTCCCTTTCTTTGAACTTCAGTAAGTCTCTTGGATCAACAAATCTTAACTGACCCTTTCCCTTTGCCAGCTTGATGACAACTGTAGCAGTTACACTATCATACATCCAAAATCTCATGTTGTCTAATGTGCCGTATGGAATCTCGTCTAGTACAGGAATATGAGTGGCCTTGTCTGTGGGAGGCCACATGACATTGACCATTGTTTTCCCTGTCTTTGGATCTTGAACTCCTTTCGCCTTCTTTAAAAAAGACTCATCCGTCTTCATATTAGGGAAACCTCTGTCGACTTGTCTTCTCTGAAAGTTCCAGAAATCTATTCCGCCTTTATCATTTGTTGGATTGGTGAATGGAGCACTAATCAGGTCACTAAGATCCAATTTGGTCCATAAACCAAAGTTTTTCATCTACTTGTAATATTAAGTTGTTCCTGACTTCCTCTTAACCCACCACATGTTCTTATCCGCATCAAAACCCCACGATAGAACTCCAGATCGATCACCATATTTGTCGGAGAAACCCTTTTGAAAGTTAACAACAAACCTGTCTGGATGATCCGGTGATTCAACATTCTGATTCGAGTTCTTCATCACCACCAGTTTCTTCTTCCCCTTTTCAAGTAGATTCTTCTTAATTCTGTCTAATTTATCCTTGGAGATGGGGGGAGCATCCATGTACTGTTTCAGTGATTCTGAGTCATCAATGTTTTCAACAGGGCGAGCAGTAGATCTACCACCTTGACTCACGTTGGGCGCTTTAGAAGCTACGTCATCACTGCCTTTAAACTCATCTCCAAACTTTTGAAACAACTTTTGTTGAAGGTCGAGATACAAAGCCGTTAGTTCTCCCATGTCTGACTGTAATTCTTTAATCTTGGAATCTTTATTAGAGTTTCCAGCTTCCAATTCTTGAATACGAACATCTTTGACTACCGAATCTTGTTCGAGTTCAAATACTCGACGTTGTAGTGCATGAACGTCAACAGGAGCATCTTCAAGAACCACACCGTTACCTTTATCTCGAAGGCAAGTCTCTTGCATAGCTAGAATTTGGGCAATCTTGTCTGATGTGCCTGAACTTGATAGACCCTGAGTATCTGGACTAGATGAACCTGAGGGAATATCGCTAGTGTTGATTTGTGGAATATCTGTCTCAAAATCAAAATCATCACCAAAATTACTAGGTAACAAATCATGAAATAATGGCTCAGCAGTAAATGTATCTTGTTCAGCTTGTACTTCTGGGGCAGATGTATCAGGTTGAGTAGTTTGTTGTTGAGGGTTGGTTGTTGCATCATTAGATGGTATGGTGGTTGTTTCAGATTCACTAATTAGCACGCCAGCCCTCGGGTCTTTCTCTCTTCGTTTACGTGGACCGAGGTATGCGGCTGGATCCTCAGCTATGTCTTCTTCATTGATTTCAGCAACAGTCTGAGGAGGCTTCAGAGTAGTTGACTGTAACAAAGCTTTCACAACTTCCAAAGCACTTAAAGTGTCATTACTTGGAGAGGTATCTGACTGACGGTGTTCAGTCTCATCTTCTTCATCATCAGAAATCTCGTAAGTTGCAACACGTGGTCGAAATAGTGCCACGTGTTCATCAGCAACCTGATCTATGACCGACTCAGTTTCTGTTTCAGCAAATCTTCCAAATTTTACCAGAGCATGAAGGCCCCGATAATTGAGCTTGGCACCTTTCCTGTTTTGTTTCATCAACCCAAACGTATTGGGTCCCAACGAATTCATATCCATAGTGTCGACAGATTTTACAAGGTCTGGAAAGTGAGAGTCGAAAATCATCTGCAGGAACCTTGGATACATAAGGAACATCTCCTTCTTCTTCCCTTTCAGATTGCTCATCATTTCATTGAAAATGAACTTGGAATAATTGTAATTCCAATCCATGATCTGAGCAGTGATAGCAGACATCTGAGTATGACTATTCTCATCAGAGCCCCCTTTCCTACCGGACACGCAAGTGAAAAACGTTTGAATCAAGAATCTCCACTATGGGTGAAACAGTTTCTTGATGGCCGGAGGATAGGTGCCCTAAAAACCCATTCTGGTGAGAACCTCTGTGACAGCAGCAGTAGAATACTCAGTCGGGTAATTAGGTTGATCACCAAACATCAACACCTCTCTCACAACAGCTTCAGTGACACTAATTGTCTTCTTCTGTAATTTGGAATCTATGGATACGACTCCATCTTGTCTGTGTGGGTTGATTGAGGCATTGTTCCAGAAATCTGTGATCATCTTCTTGCAAATGACAGGATTCTCTCGTAGTGCGTGAGAGATCCTGCACGTGTTGAGGCCGACAATCATAGATTTGAATTCCTTGTGGGTTAGAGGTGGGATCATATAAGTATCCAGCCACGTTGTACGAGTCCGCAATCTTAACGGATTCTGATCAGCTATTTCTGCACCAAACGTATCAAGTTAGATAGCTAATAGATTAATTTGATAATATTTAAAAATTTGTCCATGGTTTTTTTTTAAAAAAATTTAGTCCAAAGGACTGTAACAGGCCCATAGAGAACTCATAGGAGAGCCTTAAAGATATTATATGGCCCAAGTGAATCAACACAGTATAAGTGTGGGCCCAAACAGTGAGAGTAATGCTGAATTGGAGAGATCTCGGTTAACAAGGTGGGTTCTCGGTCAACGAAAGTCAACAAATGTAATGAAATCAACCTAGAATTAGGGTTATCGGTCAACATTTAATGGAGAACGAGGATTCTCAGTCAAGACTTGACCGAGAACGTATGTTTTCTGTCAAGACCGGGGGTTCTCGGTCAACGAAAGTCAACCGAGACCTCCTTGACAGCTGGGGACAGAGAACCCCTTGGATTCCACCTCGGGAAACACGTAATCATCTTCACCCCACCGAGATCCCTGAAACCTCCATTAAACCTGCAATTAGTCAAAAATAGTCAACCGAAAACTCTTGATTAATCCCTCACATATCCACCAGAACCCTTAAATAAACATGAATCCACTGTAAATTCATCAAGTTATTCATGGAATCCGTTCATGGAAGTCATCTGATAATACTCTAACTATACACAGATCTCGTAAAGCTTGTCCAATACCTGTTAATCCAATAAGATACACACTAAGAGATGACTAGAGACGAGATTTTAGATTTCGGCTAAGAAGCTTGAGAGTGAGAAGGGTTTTGATTTTGTGAAAATAATGAAAGAGATAACAAAACAAAATTTAATACCACTCATAGTTATACCGGAGTCGGGCCGATAATACCCAATGGGCTCAAACCAGTGAGTAGCCCAAGTGACATATGTTCCAGCAAATAAGAGGCCCAAATTTTAAAGCCCGATTTCCAAAACAAAACTCAAATTATACGATCATATCGAGGAGAGTAATTTCGAGGAAAACTTATAAAATTAATAAAGTTAGGAAAAATAAAACAAAATAAACTTAACAAAAAATAAAACCACATTGATATACAAAATAACTCCCTTGAATTTATAAAGTCGTGATCAAATTTCAGTTTTAGTAAAACGCCGCCCTTTTTATGAAAAGATCCAAACATGGAATCATATCATTTAAGAAGCTGTCACAAGGATTCATGTTCAACGTTATTATGGCATAGAGAGACAGGTTGATAGCAGGTATAACATACTTAGCATGATTTTTATTGCATCAGTGATATGATTAAGGTTTAGTTCGGCATAAAGCTTATATGGACATCACTCATGGACCTGTGGTGCCTCCTATCTCTTCTCAAAGCTTATTTGGCTTTCCCCATATCACCCTAATTTTGACTCCGACCCCCTAGTGCTTGATCAAATGATTTTATATTAACGCAAATTTAGGTTTTAAGGTTGAACGTTGGACCTAGTGCCATTAAACTGACAAGCCTTTCATTCGATACATGACAGGACTTACTTGTGTGCCCCCATCTCTGTAGTTCTAGTTTAACCCTTTAAACCTCTCAAAATAATTTTAATGAATAAAATAATATTTTCAAATAACTCTTTTGCTGATTTTTTTTCTTAAATAAACATAATAGCACAATAGTTTTGGTGATCAAGACACTAACGGGCTCGTGTATGACTAGGTAATTGATTTTCTTCCTATCTTTCGGAGAGATGTATCTGGAGACATGCACCTATCTTCAAAATGACTCTCCACATTAAGTTTAGCAAATTTAGTTTATATCACTTCAACTTTTACACAACATGGAAAGCTACCTTACAATGTCAATGACTGTTCTAGAGCCTTTTAAGCTTAGTAACTTCACCCGTAAGGCATACATAAATAATTTATCTATCACTTTCCAAAAGTTGGATCAATTTTCATTTGAAAATATTTTGAAGCTTCTAAAAAGCTATTAACTGAATAGTAATATTATTTCCCATGGAGTTACATAAAACACGCGTGTTATGGATTCAGTCACCCCGGTCACTATTAAGCTTTTAGATAAATGGCTATCCTGTATGACCACTAGTGGTTAACCGGACCAAACATGTATGAAATACGTGTCCTTCCAGCTCAAAGTTACCGACATAATTTTAAGTGAAAGAATACAGAACACAAAACACATCATAATCGCCCCGGGTGCTTTCAGTCGTTGGGTAAATGGCTATCCTCTGAAACTACAAGTAGAACATCGGACCAACCATATACGAATATATGTCCTTCAAACTTGAGCAACCGACATAATTTTAAGCGAGAATGAATCTTCTTGAATTTTTTTTTACTTTTTGATTTTTTAAAGGAAAAGCAACGCACACACACTATTTTTGATCTTTTTGATTTTTCTCCCCCTAAATTTGTGCAAGAATAACAAAAATGTACAAATTTATACCCAAAGAGACTCAATCCTCAAAACGAAGCATTTTACGGAAACCCACAAGCACATTAAATTTGGCTGTTCCAACCAGTTTTGTAAATAAGTCCGTCACATTGTTGTTGTCAGTGTGGACTTGTTCAAGAATTAATTTTCGATCGAAACAGTCAGAAATAAAATGAATTTTAATATCGATGTGCTTGGTTTTGGAGTGTTGAACATGATTTTTCACACTGGAAATGGCCGCATCATTATCACAAAAGATAGGAGTGTCAAGAAATTCCAAACCGTAATCCAGCAGTTGGTTTTGCATCCAATTAACCTGAGAGCAGCAAGCAGATGCAGAAACATACTCCGCTTCGGCAGTCGAAGTAGACACCGTCTGTGGTTTCTTGCACTGCCATGAAATGAGACGGTCTCCTAGGAACTGGCAACCAACTGCCGTGGATTTCCTGCCAATGTCATATCCACCATAATTGCTATCAGCAAAAGCATAAAGATCAAATTCTTATTGTTTGGGATACCAAAGGCCTAACGTTGGTTGTCCCTTCAGATATCTAAAAATACGTTTCACATGAATTAAATGAGAGTTTAGGATTAGCCTGGAACCGAGCACACTGGCAGACTGCAAACAAAATGTCAGGACGACTTGCTGTCAGATACATCAGAGACCCGGTCATCGATCTGTAGTATGTTTGATTTACGGGACTCCCATCAGGATCCGATGACAGCATTGGTCTTTCCGCCATGTGAGTGTTGGCACTCTTTGAGTCTTGAAACTCGAACTTTACTAACATATCCTCAACGTACTTCCCTTGATGTAGTAAAACTCCTTCTGAGCTTTGACGAACCTATAGCGTTGTCATCTCACCCAACGAACTCATTTCAAACCTATTCTTCATTACACCCTCAAATTCTGTACACAACTCGGTGCTGGTGGATCCAAAAATGATGTCATCAACATAAATCTGAACGAGGATCAAATCTTTTCCGACAGCTTTCCGAAACAAGGTTTGATCGATGGTTCCACGCTTGTATCCATGATCAAGAAGATGCTTGGTCAACGTAGCATACCACGCTCGAGGAGCTTGGTGTAACCCGTACAAAGACTTGTCTAGCTTGGAAACGTGATCTGGTTTCTTAGAATTAACAAAACCTGGTGGCTGATCAACATAAATCTCCTATTTGACTTCACCGTACAGAAACGCAGTCTTGACATTCATCTGATACACAGTGAACCCCATGAATGAAGCATATGCCAAAAAAATTCTAATAGCCTCAAGTCTAGCCACTAGGGCATAGAGTTCAGTGTAATCTAACCCCTCAACCTGACGAAAACCCCGAACAACCAATCGTGCCTTATTACGAACAATAACCCCGGTGTCGTCTTGCTTGTTTCTGAAAACCCATCTAGTATCAAGAGATTTCTTTCCTTCTGGCAGTTTAACAAATCTCTAGTCCTTCAACTTATCAAACTGATTCAATTCTTCATGTATAGCATCAACCCAACTTGGTTCTTGAAGAGCTATTTCTACATTTTTAGGCTCAATTTGAGAGATGAAACACGAAAACATGCAACTGTTTATGTGTCCTGTTTGGCTTCTTGTAGACCCTCCCGCTTCCAAAGGACCTATGACATTTTCAATCGGATGATCTTTCTAAATTCTTGATGGAATTAACTGATCAGAGACATCACCGGTAGATTGTAGATTTGACAAGTTCTCAATATCATCAACAAGAGGGTTTTTCCATCCAGATGTAGCCATGCTATGAGAGTACGAAGTGCTGGCGACATATTCATTTGAAATGTCATCAGGAAACAAAGTGCTCCCGAAGATCTGACGAATAGAACTCTCCCCCTCAACATTAGTTACATTTTCAGTCATGTTTGGCGAGCATTCTGGTTCTGGAGTTTTGTTGGATTGATTGTCAGTGGCAGGTGAAGCATTATTCAATTCTGTAACATCATCATCAATCAGTGGAGAAATATGTGATACAGTCTGTGGATTTTCCTTTGCAACTTCCACTGTCGGACCACATAGAAATTCGGTGCTAAAAACTGGAAACACATTGAATGGTTTGAAGAATTCATTGTAGTCAAATAACCAAGCGGGACCAACACGAGCATCGGTCTCATTTTCTTCCAGCCAACGAATATCATAAGACTCTAAAATCTGTTTGGTGGACTTGTTGTAGACCCTGGAAGCTGTATTTCCCGCATACCCAACGAATTAACACTCATCGGCTGCAGCCCCAAACTTTGGAGTGTTTTCGAGGTTTAGTAAAGTGCACGGACAACCAAAGGCTTTGAAATGTGCAACAGTGGGTTGATGGCCAGAAACAATCCCATATGGTGTCTTCATCTTGGATTTGTTGATTATCACCCGATTCTGAACATAACAGGCCGTGCTAACAGCTTCTACCCAAAAGAACAGTGGCAGTTTGGAGTCACACAGGGTTGTTCTTGCAGCTTCGATAAGAGTTATGTTTCTTCTTTCAGCTACACCATTTTGTTAAGGTGTTCACGGGGCGCTGTATTGACGGAGCACCCCCTTTTCTGAACATAAATGATTCAAAGTCGCATTCTTGAACTCTGTTCCATTGTCACAACAGATTGCCTTCAGCTTTAGATTCAGTTGATTTTCCATGAGCCACGTACTAAATTATTTTTAGCAAGAAGATTTAGATTTTTTGTAGCGTGACCCAGCCGACGATGCCAAAGCATTGCATTATGTTCCGACACTTTTGAAAACAAACAGGTTATTTCGTCAGGAACATTTTTGTTCATGTCGATCACATAAGCATTATCTTTTCTTTGTGATCCAACAAGAATCCAGCCTTCTGGTATAATTATACCATGTTTCAGAATTAAGCACTCCGTTTAGTAAAATGAGTTGAACAAAATTAACATTTTCAAACATTAAAACACCGTTACTTACAGTACCCTTCTGATTGATCTTTCCTTTCTCTCCTCCCGCAAAAGACACATACCCGCCATTAAATGTTTGAATGTTGTGCAGCTGGGTAATGTACCCTGTCATGTGCCTGGAACAGCCACTATCAACATACCAAGGTCTGATGATATTCCTCCATAGCTGTCCCTGCACAAAGTGCCGGATTAGTTAGTTTTTGGTACCCAGTCCGTACTTACACTGGGTGACCCTGACTCATCTACACTTGTCACAGATTGCCATGACATATCTTTTTTATCATCAAAAATGGAATGATTAGACACTTTCACCGGAGATTAGGGCAACCATTTATGTCTGTATGATTTGAAATTATAGGTACGAATGGTTGTCATGATCTACGGTGTTTTAATTGTAGATGTAGACAAGTCGGTCTTCTTTTCCTGTTTTGGTCTAGTCTTAGTGTTCATGTGAGAATTTGAACTTGGAACACCGTTTCTGACTTTTTTGTTTGACATCTTAGATTTGGTCTGATGAGGACTAAACCTACCAGATTTGTTTTGATTCCAATAATCGTCAAAGGAACTAGCTTGATAATGCTTGAATCCTTGCTTGTACCCGTTATGGGGAATGTATGGCATATTCCTTTGATAAAATCCGTAGTAAGGAACATACGGACGATGTGGACAATTTCTGGCAATATGACCAGGATTGCCACAGTTATAGCAAGTTTGACGTTTTATGAAAAAAACATTTTTGGCAACTCCTTGTCTGGACTAATTGTGTGGACCAGTCTACTTAAGTTTGCGAGAACTCTTGTTCTCCTTTTTGAATTTATCACCTTGTTTGTCATTAGAGCATCCATCTTTAACAAATTTAGGTGCAACATATTTTTTGTTTGATGTTTTTGAATTTTTTGTTTTATTAGAAACCACATTAATAGAGTTCAAAGTTTCAACCGAATCAACCACACAAGAATCCTTGCTCTTTAAAACAGAGCCCACACAAACAGTCGGAATAACAGAATTCAAAACAAGAAGTTTTAAAGAAACATCAGAAATATCATTATTGTCAAAATCAAAACAAGGGTCATCATCTTCATCAGTCCACTCATTCACAATTACTTTTTCTGCACATGAAGTAGATATATTAGAATCGTTCATATTTGAAGTAGACGGACCAGCACTCGCAGAGCTGGTCCCATTACCTTTGTCTTGTTTACCATACTTCATGTCCTTTATCCTTTCCTCCTGTTCCTTGGTGACAGGAGTAGGAACATAATTATTATTGTAAGGTGGGGGAACTTGACTGTATCCTATTCCCTCACCTTTATTTTCTTTCCACCACAGTTGGTTCTCAATCATTGAGTTAACTACATTACTGGAAACATCAAATTTCTTAAAATCAAGTTTAGCCCTTTCAGACTTACTAGTTAAATTTAAAATTTCTAACTTGGAAGCTTCCAGTTTAGCGATTAACTCAGCAATTTCTTGTGTGGCATCTAGATAATGACAACTCTTTATGCTAAAATCATACTTAAGTTTTTTAATATCCTTGTTCTGAGCTTCTATTTTGTCTAGAAAACCCTTTTCATTCTTCTTAAGTATAAAATTTTCTGATTTTATTCTTGCCATATCTCTACTTAGACTGTCATTATGAAGCTTATACATTTCTATTTTCTCACCACTGTTTAAAGAACATGGTTGAAAACGTACCTCAGATGAATCCGGAGAGGTGAACGCCATGTATGAAAACTGGAGCTCCGTGACCTTCTCCTCAGCAATGTTTTCTTCTTCATAGTCTTCAACAGTTGCAAAATTTGCAGTTTTATTTCCAATGTTAGGCGCAACCATATGACCTTCCCAAGAGAACGTTTGAGCAACCATACCTCTTTACCATTACCCGAACTACCTCTAGCCTCGCCCCGAGCATTCCCAACTGGAACTAATGCCCTTTCCGTATTTCCGTCCTTAGCTGGGTTAGTACATTCACGAGCAAAGTGACCCGGCTCGTGACAATTGTAGCACCTGAGAGTCTCTTTGTTAAAACCCACCTTTTGATTATTAGGCATGTTCCAATTATTTCTACCCGTCCTTTTAGTAAACTTTTTGGCACGAAAAATTGCCATTGCAATTTGCCACGAGATATCCATCTCTTCAACATCATCGAGATGAATCTGATCTAGTTCAGCAGCAACCACGGGTTGGACCAAATCTCCGGCCAGAAAGGCCTGATAACAATTCATAAATCCCGCCAATAGAGCTATATTCTCTTGAGTTTCTTTTGGTATTGTGGGAATCTGGCTGAAGTTCTGATTGGGAGTGGTTTTACCGGAATCGTTTGTAGACTGATTTGTAGACTGACCAGATTTGGTGAAAAATGCTTGAGCTGGATTGGGCGAATTGGATGATGAAGATTGACCTAGAGTGGATGAAGACATCTGGAAGTTTCCCTGTGGTGGTTTTTGAGTAGGCTTGAACAGTGAGAGGCTATCTTGAGACATAAGAGCACTGTAAGGAGCAACGTTATATCCCGCAGCACTGTATGAACTAGCGTAATTTCTTGCCCGCTGTTTATCATCCATATCATCGGCTTTAATAGTGGCTATCATTTAAGTCATGCTCATTCTGTTAAGATCCTTGGTCTTTTTGATAACCGCAACATTCATGTCCTAATTTTTCGGCAGAGAGTTCAGCAACTTGTTAATTTCTGAGGATTGCAGAAAGATTACTTCAGTTCTCATTTAAGTCATGAGAGATATAAACCTTTGAAGTTGAGATTCCAATGCCTCACCCAAAACATGATTAAACATATTAATCTTTTGTCGCAGCAGATCTTGGTGACTTCTCTTCATATCTTCATTTCCCTCATAAACTTCTATCAGTACAGCCCACAACTCTTTAGCAGACTGAAGTTCTCTAAACTGAAGGGCAATCTCAGGTGAGAGTGCCATGGTTAGAGTGGATAGAGCTTTCTCATCTTCTTCAACTTTAGCAAAATCATCATCATAATATTGAGCAACAGGTTTCACAAGAACCTCATCAGAACCAGCCCTTTGATAGGTGATCCTTTGAGGTCCTCTTACAATACGTTTCCAAAGTTTTGAATCTTTCATCTTTGAGTAGTGTTCAAAACGAAATTTCCATTCACTGAACCCCTCATGGGACAATAACCGGGGTATACGAGTTCCGGTACCGATGATGGAATCATGTTCTTGATGAAGTGATGAGTTGATGGAACTGCTGCCATTAGTTAACTGGGCCATTTTAATTTAAGTCCAATTAAAAATTAAGTCCAATTAAAAATCAAAACTTAAGTCCTATTTAAGTATAACAGGCCCAGAACACTAACTGGGCTGAGAATAATATTAGTCTATTTGACCGAAAATTGAGACTTTGACCAATTTTGACCGAGAGCACCAAATGTTGAACGAAAACTCATTTATTGACCAATTCTTTGACCGAGACACTAAGTGTTGACTGAAAACTCAGTGGTTGACTAATTCTTTGACCGAGAACACTAAGTGTTGACCGAAAACTCAGTTGTTGACTAATTCTTTGATCGAGAACAACTAAGTGTTGACCGAAAACTAGTAGTAGCCGAAAACCAACTATCACCGAATACTAGACTGAGCCGAGACCAAGTGTTTCACACCCAATAGTCAACCAAAATGAAACAAAATTCCAAGTAAAGTGGGATTTGATTTAATTTCCAAATCAAAGCCGATCTTTACCCAAAATTAGAGCAATCTTCTTCTCCGATCAGACTCTCGCCGGAAAACACGTTATAACCACCGTAAATGATATTCTCGAATCGTTGATATCATAATAACGAGCCTGAGAAGGTCTAAGGCTCTGATACCAATTGTAAGTCCAGAATCTAGATCACTACAATTATGATATTAATATAACAAGTATAGGTCCGGAATACCGATACTTGGTGATTCAAGAACACGAGTTAATAATTAAGAATAACACGGAATTGCTTCAAAACACACGTATGTTAAGAATACGTCGGGTGCTTTAGCACTTACAATACTTGAACACAAATAACTAGGAATCAACAACCTTAACCCTATGCATGATAACATCTATATATAGGGACACCAACAACCTGGCCGGCCCAAACTAACAAAAGCCCACCGAGAACACATAGATGTTCTCGGCTCACATACAAACCCAAAACCCAAGCCCAAAACAAGTCAAACTAAATACAAACTAAGCTGAAACCACATAAACTAGGCCCAACACTCTAAACAATGGAGGATCCATGGACGCAAAGCCCCTAGAAGCGGGTTCTAAGAGGCGACAGCCCCTGGCGGGATCCATGGAGCCAAGCTCTTAGCAAGGTCAGATTTGAAATTTTTTTATTTAGACATAAGTTGCTTTATGAAAATTTCATTTGAAATTTATTTTTTATTAAATTTCGTGTATGTTATTTTGATGTTAAAATAGAAGCATGTGTTTATAACTTTAAATTCAAAATATGTGGTAACTTTCATGGCCATAACAATTACAGAAGAGCCTAACCCTAATAACCATCTGTTAATCATACGATTGTGCTTCCTGGTTAAAAAAAACTCTCTCAAAAATCCATACTCATTTCTTGTTCAAGTCAATCTGAGTTTCATTCAATCAAAGCATTTATGAACCACAAATATTTTGATCAGAAATTACAATCACGATTCTCAGATTTCCTAAGATAACTAGTTTTTGTATAATTTCCCCAATAGAGTTTACATGTGTTAATTTAAATTTATTGTTTAATAATATGTTAATTATGAGTTATGATACTGTTAATTATGAGTTAAAATACTAATATGTTGAAACTAATAGTAAATTCTGAATATGAATCCTGATGGTGAATTCTTAATGTCAACTTTGAACATGCCCTTGATCTTGCAGCTAATGCCGTTAAGGAATTCTTCTTGTTCACGAATGAAAACGATCGTGTACTATTTAAGTATAAAAAAAATTCTTAATTCAAAACATTAGACATAATGAACTTAATTAAATATAAAGCTAAAAATATGTGATAATAATATGTGTAAATACAATAAAAAAACATTCTTCCCTGTTTTTTCTTACATTAGTCATTCAACAACTTTTTAGACATTAAAGTCCTTCTACATATTAAATTTGAACAAAATTGTGATTTTTTTCATAAGACACCTTGAAATTGGTTTATAAATTTAAATTGGTCTATTAAGTGGGTTAAATTGGTCTGAGAAGAAAAGTCCATAATATAAGTTTTTTGATTGGTCATTTGGCCGTTGAGTTATATCAAGCACCAACTAATGATCATTGGTCATACGATGATTCTAATTCTGAACATGAAGGTGGTGATGGAAATGCGGTGGTGGTAATGATGGTGGTGATGACCCTGATGGTGCCGCGACACGAAAGCATAAAGCTAAGGGTAATGATATCTTGATTTAGAAACCTCAATCACTCAGTCGCATGCAATCACTACACCAAAACCTAAACGAACCATGAGGGGTTGGGGTGTTGATATTCAGTAACCTCAATCACAATCTCCAAGGGTGGTTGTTACTACTCATGCTACTACCGTTTCTTCTCCAGTAGTATCTTCCCCATCTACACCGGTTATTACATCTTCGGTTGTGACTTTGACAAAAATGACATCTACCAATCCACGTTTCATGTCAATTCCATGATCAGTGATTCAATCGATTCAATCTCTGACATTTATGTCTTCTCCTCATCAAACTCTGGCTACTACAAGTCAAACTGTATTTGCAAGACCGATGCATAGGCCATATTATTCATTTATACCTATTAACATACCTCAAACTGTATTTGCAAGACCGATGCATCCAAACTTATATAATCTGCTAGTGCAACATAAGATGTTTTAGTTGACAAATTTGGTGCACCTACAAGAGAATAAAATGACTGCGGATCGTCAATTTCAAGATAAAATGTTAAATGATCAATGACAGATGATGCGAGGTTTGCTGTGTTTGCAAAGGGGGAATTGAGAATTGAGAGCCCTGGTGGCTGCTCAGGGGGAGAATATGGAGAAACAATATGAACTGACCTTCAACTTACTTGTAAAGAAGACATGTTGAAGAAACTAAAGGATCAGGATCATGACAAGAATCATGAGGCATACGGCTTTGATCAGCAACCGGGTGGTTCATCGGTTAGTCATATACGTACTTAGGGGGAGTTTTCAGGTAAAAAAGTAGTTGTTTATCACAATTCAACCAAGGTACAACCCATGAACACCTTAAAAGTGAAAATGGTCTTATTTGTCAGTGAGAATGGGATTATGATCAGTATGGATGCTAATGAGATAGAAGAACGCGAGTTAGTTGATCACTGATGTGTAAAAAGCGGTTTGTAAAACCTAACCTAACATAAACCTAGACTCTTCTAGTGCTAGACCACTAGACAAGCAAGTGTACATATCGACTTTAGTAAAGCCTAATGAAGTCCAGATATCGAACCCAAAGGTCACTCGCGACACCCAAACTAGACTCTAACTCAACTAAACTAAACTGGATTGATTGATTTTTGTGTTTTTATTTATTGATTAAAAATCAAAAAGTTCTTAAACTAAAACTAGACACGAAAAAATCGGGTTGGAACTTATATAGGGAAAACATTACCTAGGTAAGGAATCTTACTAGTCGACTTGTACGCTCTTGGAATTGTATTTATGATTGGTAACTCGATTCTAAAAATATGAAACTTAAGGAATAACTAAAGTTTGCTAGATCACTTTCTGATCTCACCAACAATACCAAGGAACCCTAAGTATCATGTAAAGCTCAACGGTTTAATGGTTCAGATCACCTCCCAGTCTCACCTTCCCTAACTATGCTAAGGTACCCAAAGACTAAATTACCTCTCGGTCTCTCTAATTACAAAATACCATAAGGCATAAAGATGTGTTCTTATCGAATTCGGTTATATATTGGATCTGTAAGAATCTAAGGTAACTCACTCCCGTGCAATTAATACGCAAAACTGCAAATGACCCAAACATACAACAGTTAATTACCTCCCGGCCTCTCATGTGACAGAATACTAGGTGTATCTAGCCTTTCAGTTACCATTCATATGGAATATGTCGACTATAAACCATAAACTAGTTAAAAACACACAGTAAGTAACCTAATATGCATCCATACATGAAAGACATTCACAAATACGCATAAGGAATAGCAAAATGATCATAAATTAATACCAAATACGCATATGCATCACAAACAAACAAAATAAAAACTTTACCAAAGTATGAACCAATCAATAATTAATCCGAAACCAAAATTAAAACGAGTCTAAAACGTATTCATTCAAACCCAGGTGGTATAACAGTTTTGCTGCTTATAATAATCGATGATACAAAAGTAAAATAAGTATTTCGGTTCATAAAAAAGAAATAAATATCGTTGAGCTACTAGCATGCGGGCTTAAATTAACCCAGCTGCCTTCCTGCTTACTTATTTAATATGATGGTCATAGACTTCTTGAAATACTAGGTTGCCTGCTTATTTTCATTCTTGATTTTTCCATACTTTCTTCCGTACTCCAGCCGCAACAGTAGACTAGGGGCGGCTCCCCTGATTCACCTCTTGTTTCTAAAGAAATATGCCTTTTATAAAATTCCTTGTAGCCGACTCAACAATGAAGGCCCATGTTTTGAAAATTCAACTTGCGGAAGGCCATATGGTGTTGAAATCCAACCTTCTATGATTTCTGTTCCAAGTCCTTTTCCATAGTATAAAATTCGTTTAAATTCATATGTTGTGATATTCAAAAACAAATTCCATCACTATATTTATTTTAAACAGATAAAACTGATGATCACTAAAACTAGTAAACGACATATTGTTATATTGAATCATAATAATAATAATAATAATAATAATAATAATAATAATAATAATAATAATAATAATAATAATAGTCAATACAAGATTTTCGTTGTTGGTCTCTTGAAAGCATTAAAATATTAATATTAACCGATTAGAAGAATTTTTTGGTTAAACAACTCTAAACTTCCTCAAAAGTCTAGAAAAATAGTTATATTATTAATATATAATTTAGCCCATATCAAATATCCCCACACATAAACATTTTCAGTTCTTGAAAAAGTGTCTTGCAATGGAATCATAATTCGAAATTGATCTTTAAAACATATAGCTTATCTTTTAAGCACAGCTAAACGCAAAAACTGCGATTACCAATATTGTTGTCCACTTAAACGCAGTCATCGGCCTATCAAATCCCAATCATATTTAACAATTAAGTTCAAGTTATATCAATAAAGCTATGCATCTCATACCTAAAGTGTTACATATATGCTTACCCCATCTCAAGCGTAATCAAGACAATTTAAACCGAATTTAAACAGACTGGTTCAACCGATCACCATAATCAAAAAACCCTTTAATGGTAATAAGACAATGCACTCAGGTAGAATTTAGATGAATGAAAGGTCAAATGAGGTCGTACGAGCATGCCCTAAATATTATCGGACTTTGTCCTATGCATTCCCTAAGAAAATATTTATCGACTAAAACCGAGAGTCCCAATAGTGTTCCTTAGGGTCACCATCCCCTTGGTAACACGTAAACTCTCAGTCTCGTCTATTATGTGCACTTTGGCCTCTTTTTCTATTTTTAAGTATGCTTCTTTAGCATTTTTCATTATGTGAGAACCGAGCCCCGATGCGGAAGCGTGAAAAATATTGTCAATACCAATCAACGGTGTGGAGCTCGGGTCTAGGGTTAGGATCGAATCTTACTCGTATTCACTCTTGAATGATGATATCAGTTGGAAGGATGAGGTGTATTGGGAAAGAGCCTGATTTGATTAACAATCAACAATAAAGTAGGATGAACAATTGTAATCAAAACACAAACAAGATAGAAAAGGTAGTATGAAATATTAAACTCAATGTGATCATCAAATAATCTTTCATTCTTCAAATCTGTTTCTTCCCCTGTAAATCCTCTTCATACCATTCCCTAAATTAAAATAGAATTCAAGTCAACCATAACCCGTTCTTGAATGTTAAAGTGACTATTTCATAGGAGGTTGAACTCTACTGATCATCTTTTCAACTTGTTACTCGTGATGACTCTATCTTCTCATCCGTACTATGAAATCTGAAAACTTACAAACGATGAAACATCTTCGAAAAACCTTGGATTATTAATCTTGATCAACTTTTCCTTAACTTGAGTCTTTTACTTGATTTGAAGCTAACCATTTGCAATGAAATTCAAAGATTTTACTCCCCCAATTTCGTTGCAATTGTCTTTAATAAATGTGTCTTCAAATCAAGTGTGGGTGAAACAATCTTGATCATCCTCATCAAGATTGTAAAAATCTCAGATAAACATATTCAAAAGTTGGTTGACACTAAAAATGATTAAATCCTTAAGCTTGGTCAACACTTGTTCTTGTAAATCTTTTGATGAAGTCGTGAAATTGGATGAGGTTTGAATTCCATAAGCTTGTTGATGATTGGAGAAAAAATTACCAAAATACCCCTGGTATATATCTTCCGTAGAGAACAGCTTGGTCAAATGGTCAACGGTACCAAAAATCTCAAAAGTTTCTTCAAAACTTTGAAATGTTTCACAAACTCTGTTTCCAAGCACACAATGTGCTTGGGAGCACTTTTCCTAGCACAAAGTATACTCCGAGTACATCCCTAGCACAATTTTTTTTTTTTTTTTTTTTTGCACTAGCATAAAGTGTACTCGGAAGGCAAAGTGTACTCGGAAATCAAAGTGTACTCGGAAAGCTGAGTGTACTCGGAAATCAAAGTGTACTCGGAAAGCTGAGTGTACTCGGAAATCAAAGTGTACTCGGAAAGCTAAAGCGTACTCGGAAGCAAAAACACTTGTGATTTTTCAATTTTTCACCGAGTACACAAAGTGTACCCGGAGATCAAAGTGTACTCAGAAGTACAAGTGTGCTCGGGAATACTTAGTGCTTTTTCATTTTCCACCAAGCATGCTCGGGAGCAAAAGTGTGCTCGGGAGCAAGGGTGTGCTCGGGAGTACTTGTGATTTTTCATTTTCTCACTTAACACCAAGCATGCTCGGGAGCAAAAGTGTGCTCGGGAGCAAGGATGTGCTCGACACAAACTTGAGTTTTCTCTTCACAAGCATAATTGTTCAAGACAAAACAAAGTATGCTTGAAAAAGAGTCTGCTCGAATAAATAACAAAGTGTGCTCGAGACTTAAAGAAGATAGTTTTCTTGAGAAGACAAAGGATATGCTCTGGGTTTCACAAAGTGTGGGTTCCCTGGACGGATCACACGAGATATCTCGGTCTACTCAGGTGCGGAATCCCTGCGTAGATCGTTACGAGCGTAGAAAGCAAACAAACAAACACACGAATAACCGAACACACGTTATATATTATAACTGAACTCACGTGATATGAATCACTGATACAGACTCTCGTCCTCACGTTACAATGAACTCAAACCAGCTTAGATCAACTCGATGAACCACCTCAACACTAAGCCGTAACCTAGTATAAATACACGACAACTTCGCCTGATATGTTCAGGCGAAGTTGTCCATAACTTCGCTTGTTCAACAAGTTCGCCTAGGCGAACTTGTTAACAACTTCGCTTAAACAAAAACATAAATAACATTACAGACTCGATTTCAGACACTAGACTATGAACTACTGACATTTATGCACCAACAGACTCCCCCTTGGCAGTAGCTTCATATCTTGATCTTTAAGCACTTGTCTTGTAATCTTCACGCATGCACTCCTTCTCTAACACATACCGTGACTACTCGCTGATACTTCCTCGCTTCGTCTTTCCAAGCAGGAATATAGAATATCTTCTTTTCATTCAACACTTGCAGATCAGCTTTCGATAAGTTAACAAGATGCATCGGATCATACACCCTCAGCACTTCTTGTTCGTCTTCGTCTTCCATCACGGCTTCAGCAGTCTGGCAATCAACATACCACCATTTAAGATTCTTCAACACATCTTGAGGCATAATCTTCATTGGAACCTCCTTAATGCATCGAATCGGTTTGTACTTCATCACCATCCATGGCTTGCCATCTGCTCTCATTCCCCTTTCTTTATCTTCCACTAGCTTTCCCTTCTGTGGCTTTAATAACTCAAACTTCTTCTCTTTTATGCTTTCTTTCCACACGATCTTCCCAATAACCCTTGCCATGTTGTCGTCGCTTCTATTGATCAGCCCCAATCTAGCCAAATCCTTCACCTCACATTCAGGAAATGTATTGAGAGATCTCAACGTTCTTTTAAAATACTGAATCCCATCAAAACGTTTCACCACAAACAACTTTATCTGTTCATCATATAGCCAACAAATAATCCCTTTCTTCGCTTCGGCATAGCCTTTAATATTGTAACTCTTCTTAAACATTATAGGGACCGCTGGTTTCTTCGTTTTGACGAACCACTGAGCATAGCCTTCCTTCCACCTAGGCTGCTCCTCCCACTCAGTCTCATCATTTTCCATCTCAGTACCCATATCGGCTTTCTCAACATCTGGGATCTCGTGTTCAACATTCTCTTCAATTATTTCACCTTCCTTAACATCTTCTTCAATCACAATCTGCGCTCCAATCTTCTCAATCTCCTCAATTGGCAACACATCATCATCAAACATCACATCATCATCTAGTTCTTTCAAAGCATCAATCACATCATCTTCATCATCAACCATCACCACCTCATCACCACCAACTGCACCTGCAGACTCCCCCTGAGCTGTGGAAGTCCCAAGAGCTTGAGTAGTTCTTGGCAACTCACCACCTGCACCTTTCGGTGCATTGGGATCATCGTCTCTGTCATTTCTCTTCTTCGTCCTTAACACGTCGCCTCTACAGCCTGTCTCCCCCTGAGATGCCAAGAACTCCTTCATAGCATCTATAATTCGCCCATGTTCAACCAGGAGGGACGACTGTAGTTGATTCTCTGCTACAAGGCGCTGAATAGCCTGGGTCTGGACAAGATTCACCCTTGATTGTTCAGCCACGACCCGCTCAAGTGCAGCTATTCTCTCCGAGTTTGAGAGGGTTGCATCGAAATCAAACCTCATGTTAGATGTGTCTTGAGTATACTCAGCAGGGATCTCGAATGTAACCGGGACATCAGAAGCAGTTGTGGACGTAACCGCAGGTGGTATCGTGACCGACAACCCTGCAGTTGCAACGACTGTCGACTCTACAAATTGTGCCACCACCTCTGAAGGAGTAAGCGTTGGAGGTGGTAAAGACACAATCTCCGGAGTCGTCAGCTGGATAGTAGTGATTGGGATGCCAAAAGCTGATGATGTAGCCACTACGGGAACATCCGCGGCGCTTAAACCTGTGACCTGTAGTGATGTAGGAACAATCGACATACCTGACAATGCTGGCGGAGCAAAACGTACAACTCTTGAAGTCTCTCCAGCTCCCATACCTGCACCTGTCCTTTCACGTCTTGATAGTCTAATCAGCTTGTGAATATCCTCTTCTTCTTCTGACTCGCTATCATCAACTATTCTCTTCCTCTTGCCAAATGTTCTCTCTTGAGTCACCAACATCCTTCTCGCCTCACCCATAACATCATCAAGATCTGAGTCAGCCACCGTCGTAGCTGCTCTAGTAACACGCACACTCGAGACACGTTCAACTAGAATCTGAACGTTCTCCTCTGGATCCACCCGATCCATATCGAAGAACCCTTGACCTCCGAATTCTGCATCAAGGTCCACTTCCTCCTCCGGTGACACAACAGGAGCAGCAGGTATAGCATGAGTTGCTCCTGCCTGTTGTGGTGCCGGGTCTCTGAACTCATCCCCACGAGCTGGCACATACCCCGGGTTTATTAAGTACCCAAAGAGTGGAGTATGCCTTGGACGCAGTTCAGGCTTGCTCCTCGCACTGGATGTACGGCATTGAGCGAAGATACGTTTGCTCACATTCTCCACGTATCTTATTGGACGTCGTTGAGGCAACGTGGGAGCAACATGATTCAAGATCATCTGAATGAATCTTGGATACATGATGAACCTCTCACGAGCCATCGCTCTCCTCTGTCTATCGATCTCATAAAAGACCATCTGACTGAAGCTATAACGTTTGTTATAAGTCAGAGTAGTCATTGCGGACTGCATGGTTGCACCCATCCCGTCAGTGCCCGCCTTCCTCCCTGACATGCAGACAATCATTACGTGCATGAGGAAGCGCCACTGATCAAGTAGGAAACCCTTCCTCCTCTGAGTATCACCTAATGGACCAGAATAGCCCATTCGGAGAAACGCTCCATCACGGAACGGAGCCACAAACTCTGTAGGGTCATCCCTAGTCTCCTCACCGAACCGTAAAGCCACCCGTATCTGTTCAGATGAGAACTGAACCTCTTGATTGTTGACGGTTGCTCGCATAACCGGGGGCTCAACGCGGCAATCGTATTCCACAGTCTGCCAGAAATCCTCGATATTGGGTAAGGATATCGGCAGAGTCGTCGTGATAGCGTGGAATATCCTCGAGCGAAGGAGGAATGTGATTATCTCGCGGTAATCCTCCACACCACTCGCTTCCGGGTCTAAGGTGATGAACATGTTGTGACCTGGGAAGAATTGCCTCTGATTATCTCCATCGTCACCTCCAGCACCTCCAGCACCTGCTACTGCAGCCATATCTGCAACAAACGACCAAGTTAGATAAACGTTAAGGCATACCACAAGTTCGCTTGTTACCATGTGCGAAGTTGTGATAAAATCTGTATAGGCGAAGTTAAAGTTGGGGCGAAGTTGGGAACAACTTCGCCTCACCACAACATCGCCTCAGGCGAAGTTGAGCCTCAGGCGAAGTTACGGATAACTTCGCCTAAACCTTAAGTTCGCCTGAATCTGAAACGGCGACAGTAAGCAGAATCTAAGTCGGAAAATCTGATGTTTCGGTCAATTTTGACGATTGAGGAGCCTAATACACATGATATTAAGAGTATCTGGACGATCGTTTTGTTCATGACCACGTAAAAACCAGTTTTGACAATCCGTTAACAAAGGTCGATCAACCGAGGTCACGAAACAAGTCGAAACGACCTCAGATTAACATCAATGAACATTGATTATACGATATGATGACCCAACAAACCTATAAATCTGTTTGAAATCGAAGAAAGATAATCAGATGATAATGAATAAAGTTCGCTGTGATAATCGAGATTAAGTTCGCTGATATATAAAATAATGAACGAATGACCTTTGAAAATCCTTATATAGGGGCGGAGTTATACAGGCGAAGTTACGGTTAACTTCGCCTAGGCGAAGTTATTCACAAGTTCGCCTGTTTAACAACATCGCCTATATTTACAAAATCAACCCTTATAATTTGAAAATTTTGCAATTAAGTTCTAAAACTTCCCTTTAAGAATCAAATAACACGATCAAGTCCAAGTAACCAGATATAAAATTATAAAACTACCTAAGTACAAGAAACTTTTAAAAATTAAAGTATAAGGGATCAAATTTCAGTCTCGATAGGGACCACTACGTTTTAGAAAAGATCCGAACATGAATCATACTAATTACGTGACTGTCACATAGATCCGTGTTTAGCTGTATTATGACATAAAGAAACAGGTTGTAAGCAGGTAAATAACTTAAGATGGTTTTCATCGTTTCTGTGATACGAGTTAGGTTCAATTAAGCTCAAAAATTAAGTGGGCAACAACTCAGAGATTATGATGCCTCCTATCTATTCTCAAAGCATATTTGGCTTTCCCCAAGTCACCCCGAATTGACTTCGACCCTTAGTGTCTGATTAAGTTTACTCTTCATCTGCTTCCCGTTCTCTTTCTTACTCCATGATTAAGAAGTCTTGATATTTTGAACTCTAGAATGTTTTCATAACTCATAAATTTTTTTTATTTTTTTTTATTTTTTATTTTTTATTTTTTTTTATTTTTTATTTTTTATTTTTTTTATGATAAACATTTACATAGACTTCAGAGTAGTAAACAACTGCAAGTCCCGAATCTGGATCACTGCAGTTTCTTGAAACGCTATCTTCACGGGAATCAGAACACTTACGGGCTCGTGTATGACTGGGTAATCGCTTTTCTGCCTATCATTCGGAAAGATATATATGAAGACATGCAAAACTCGTAAGGAGTTTCCACGTAAAATCAAGTAGTTTTAGTTTGTATCACATCTACTTTTACGCACCATAAAAAGCTACCATGACATACAATAACTGTCCTAAAGCCTTTTAAGCCTAATAACTTCACTAGTTAAGCACACAGAATCAGCATATCTATCATTTTCCAAGGTTGGATCAATTTTCTGTTAAACATAGCAAACGAACTTTTTACGAAGTAGCAGACTTGAAAGATAATTTCATTTCCCATTTAAAAAAAAATGTTAACATTAATCGCCCCGATCAAAACAAAGTCTTCAGGTAAACGGCTATCCCGAAGATCCAATGGATCAGCTGGACCGACCACATACTAGTATGTGTCCTTCTAACTAAGTATGATCGACTAATTTTAAGCGAAAGAATGAAAACTCATCATAAACCGCCCCGGTCACTTTCAGTCTTTTGGTTAATGGCTATCCTCAAATTCTACAAGTAGAAAATGAGGACCAAAACATACTCGGGATTGATCATCCCATTCAACTCGACAAGGTTTTGAAATCTTGTTTTGTCAAACGCTTTAGTATAAAGATCAGCGAAATTATCAAGCGTATCCACCTTTTCAAGCACAATCAGTTTCTTCTCAGCACAATCCCGTATAAAATGATGACGTATGTCAATATGTTTAGTTTTACTGTGCTTCACGGGATTGTTAGTTACTGAGATAGCAGCTGTGTTATCAATGCAAATAGGAGTAAGTAAGAAATTCAGACCATAGTCGCGCAACTGTTGTTGAATCCAAAGAACCTGGGAGCAGCAGTTGGATGCTGCCATGTATTCTGCTTCACAGGTTGAAATTGCGACCGAAGTCTGCTTCTTGCATTGCCACGACACCAATCTGCCACCAAGAAACTGACATCCTCCAGTTGTTGACTTCCGACTCTGATTGCACCCTCCATAATCAGAATCTGTGTAAGCGACTAGCTCCAAGTCTCCTCCTCTCGGGTACCACAACCCCAGCTTCGGTTTGCCCTTGAGATACCGCAAGATCCTCTTCACACCCTTCATGTGAGATTCCTTTGGGTTTGCCTTTTCTTCATGACGGCCTCAAACTCCTGACACATGGAGACTTTAGATGCAGCAAAGATAATGTCATCCACGTAGACTTGCACCAGCAGGAAGTCGCTTCCTTCTCTCTTAACGAACAACGTGCTATCAATCTTCCCTCTTTCAAACCCATTTTCAAGCAAGTAATCTGATAAAGTTGAATACCAGGCATGAGGTCCCTGATGTAGTCCATACAATGCCTTGCTTAACTTGTACACGTGATCAGGAAAGTCTGGGTCAGGAAAACCCGGAGGTTGCTCAACATACACTACCTCATCAACTTTCCCATTCAGAAACGCACTCTTCACATCCAACTGAAATACCTTCATCTTATTATAAGCAGCGAATGCCAAAAACAATCTAATGGCTTCCAACCTTGCGACAGGAGCGAACACTTCATTATAATCAATCCCCTCTTGTTGATTAAAACCTTTAACGACTAGCCTCGCCTTGTTTCTTATGATAATCCCTTTCTCATCTCTCTTGCACTTAAACACCCATTTTGTGCCTATCGCATGCACATGCTTCGGTTTTTCAACCAAAGTCCAAACTTCCATTTTCTTGAATTGAGCCAATTCTTCTTGCATTGCTTCGACCCACGAGCTGTCCTTGAGAGCCATTTGATAATTCTTTGGTTCAATCTGGCTGATAAAGCAGGTGTACAAGCATTCGTTGATTATCCCTGTCTCCTTGATGCTTGTGTAAACACAGATGTGCTCATTCAAGCTACTTCTTGTTTGTACACCGGAGGACACATCACCAATCACATTCTCCAAAGGGTGATCTTTATGAATCCTCGTGGTCGGAACAGAACCGACATGCAAATTGTCTTCCAAGTTAGAAGAGAGCTCGTCAATGGTTGTTTCATGCTGAGAGTGAAATGGATTGAAAAATTCTTCTTCAGTCGAGGCAGCAGGGGTATCGACAGCATTTGATGAGGAGGGTTGACATTTATCGATCAGCTGTCTTTGTAATAGGTTTTCTTCCTCATCAAGGATCATCTTCGTAGCAACTCTCTCTTCTTCTTCAGCAATATCCAAATACGGTATGTTAAAAGACTTAAAAAGTTTAACATAGTCGAAAAACTCCGCAGGTCCGTTGCTTGGTTTTGGCGGTTGGTGACTTGTGATATCGGTGTTACACACCACCTCAACCTTGCTGGTCGATGTATTGAAGACACGTCTGTTGGGAGTCCCAACAACATAACCGACTAAGATTCCTTCATCGGCTACTTCACCAAATTTAGAATTTGTTTTCAAAATCGAACAAGGGACCCGAATGGTTCAAGACCACTCAAGTTGGGCTTTCTCCCATGCATAAGCTCATAACACGTTTTACCAAGTCTTTTAACAGTTAAGACTCTATTCAGAACATAACAGGCTGTAGCAACAGCTTCAGCCCAAAACACCACAGGAAGCTTTGAATCAGCCAGCATTGTTCTGGCTCCTTCAATTAATGTTCTGTTCTTCCTTTCAGCCACTCCATTCTGTTGCGGTGTATACGGAGCGCTGTATTGGTGTTCAATCCCTCTCTGAAGGCAGAAGATCTCCATCTCAAAATTCTTGAACTCCGTTCCATTGTCACTCCTGATGAACTTAACCCTTTTATCCATAACGTTCTCAACTTTGGTAATCAAATTCTTCACCATCTGAGCCGTTTCGTCTTTTGATTTCAGGAAATATACCCACGAATATCGTGAGTAGTCATCAGTGATCACCAAGCAATAAGAAGTACCTCCAAGAATTTTTGCATTCACGGGACCGAAGAGATCCATGTGAAGCAATTCTAGGGTACTGGCAATTGAATTGACTTTCTTGGTAAGATGGGATTTCTTGTGCTGCTTTCCTTTCTTGCACGCTATACATTTATCTTCAAAATTGAAATTCTTCAAGGGAACGCCCAGCACAAGTCCATTCCTGACAATGTGGTTCATCTTCCGAAGATGAATGTGCCCCATTCTCCTATGCCACAATTCGGACTCTGATTCACTCGCTTTTGTCATAAGGCATGATTCTGCCGTGGCCATTTCAGTTGATCTCATATCCATAATATATGTATTTCTTTCACGTGGAGCCTTCATCACAATCCACTCCTCTAGTATCTGAAAACCAGGTTTCAACACAATCGCCTCATTCTTTGTAAAATGAACGGTGTACTCCTTATCACAGATCTGCGACACACTCAGCAGATTGTGCTTCAATTCTTCTACAAAGTTAACTTTCTCCAATGTCATCTTTCCGTTCGACACCGTTCCCATTCCTGTAATCTTGCCACCACTTTCACCGGCAAAGCTCACTCTCCCTCCTTGAACAGGTTTCAAATCGTGTAACAAGTATTTGTTACCCCTCATGTGCCGGGAACAGCCGCTA